>NC_133769.1:354581637-354697632 GCF_003597395.2 Chelonoidis abingdonii
ACATGTCTTTGTTCTTACTGTGCAAAGTTACAGCAAAATGGAGTCTGCAGTCACATGGGCCAGTCCCTGCACACCCTGCTGAGTCACAAGGCGTATCTGCCTCCTCTCAATGGGTCAGTTGTGTAGCTGATGGTCCTTAATGGGCCATCAAGCAGGCTAAGCAGAACTAACACCCACTTGTCTGGGATCTTTCCCAGTAACACAGCACAAGTTTGAAATATAGACAGTATACAGCCAATATTCATAACTTCAACTACAAAATGATACAGACATACAGACAGTATAATCATAACCAGTAACTCGTAACCTGGTCTTAGACACCTTATATGACCCCCATTACATAAGATCTGGTGCCACTGCAGTACCTTGGTTGCAATCCATGTTCTATATGGTCCCAGTTTATATCAATAATGTCACACCATGACAAACAGAGCCCTAATTATGATACAGTCTTTAATTATATGATCACATGCCATTTTTTCTACGTCACTCCTGCTCATTCAGTGCACGGGATTAGATGGTGCTTGTTGCACTGATAGTTACTCAATAGTTCTTTCTATCCTTTTCATTCGATGGACTGTTATGGCACACCATCCTAATCCTGCACTGAATAAAGAATTATTAAATTTCTGCATGGGCTTTTCTTAGTACCTTTAGAAACGTTAATGAATTTGTCTTTCTTCACAGCACCCCATGAGATGAACTGGAATTATTATCTGCATTGTACGCATGAGGAATAGAGGTAGAGAGATTAAACCCAAAACTGTCAGAGGTGTTAATTAATTTTGGGTGCCCAATCTAAGAAATTTAGGGCCTGATTTTTCATTTCTGAGTACTGAGTAACTAGTAGCAGCAGAAAGCACAAGTATCTACTGTATGGATTTGCCACTAGAGGTGAATGTGCGCACACACACACACACACTTTGCTAGTGAGTTTCACAGCAGAAGAATCTTGAGACTTGGAAATAATGGGTTCAATTTGAGCTTCAATAGGACAGTGTGCTATAATAGTTACAGACCCTCTGGCCCTCTCCCCCTGCCTCTCCCTGTCCCCTTCTGATCCTATTCTCCCCCCACTCCTATTTTCCTTTTCCACTGCTCCTATCCTTCCCCCTCCTTCCATGGCTCCTGTCCTCCTCTCTCCCATCTGCTTCTGCCTCTCCCCCCGCCCCCCCCAAAAATATGACATACTCCCTGCCCTGAACTTCACACTCCTCTCCCACCCTCTCCCTTGAGTTCCTGCTCCTGCCCCTCCCACACACACCTGTAGCTCTTCAGCCAAACCCTGTTCCTCACCCCTCTGCATTCATGTCAGGATGGTTCCTCCTCCTGCATGCTACCTGGGCACTATGAGAGAGAGGATTGCGAGCACAGAGAAGACAGTCTCTTTGCTCTCAGTGTAGAAGCAGCCTTTGGAGAATTTAGCTGCCAAACTCTAACAAGTGTCAGCTGAGCACATGCAAGTGCAATTCTTCAGAGACTTCAGAGAAATGTGGGCAAATTTGCACAGGAAAAACAAAGGGCACATCCTTGACACCAGGGCGACCCCTCTGCCCAATCTCAGTTAACCCCTCCAAAACATGGAGGCACAAGTTTCTCACCCAAATGGCTGTAAGAATTGTTAACTGAAACTTAAAAAAAGTAGACAGCTAGACACCTGGAATGAGAAGTTTCAGGCTGAAAGGTTAAAATTGGTAAAGTTATAGTGTCTTGTAATGGAAAGTGTTGGGCAACTTTAACTATAAGCATTACTATTTGCACTACTTATAATATATCATTAGCTTATGAAACACTCAGTTTTCCGCAGACAGTATAAACATTTATAAATGTCCTTAGTGAATGTGTCTGGATTATTAATGACAGTTCACTACATTTATTATTTATATACCTTTCAAGACAATGTAGATTGTGGCATAGATTTTGTCTGCACTGCCTGCAAATAGCAGCATGAAATCTGCATGATTGCTAGAGTCATTCTGGGGCATTACATAAACCAGATATGGTTTTGTGGCTCATTTTCAAGTTTCTCTGTGCAATGAATCAGAACTAAAATTCAGAGCAACTACTTTAGAAGGTTAGGAAAGATAGGAATGAGAATTAATATTAACACAGATTGATAATTAAAAAACTGTGTTCAGCTTTGACCTAATTATTTTCTCAGCCGACATCCCTCCTACTTAGGAGATTACACAGCCTCAAGTCGTCTTGTTTTACCCATTCTGTCATGGGACTTCATCTGTTACTTTAAAATTTAAGGCTGTTCCTTTGGCTTAAATATCACAGATTGAATTTGAAGGACGTATTTCAGCTGTTTCTATTCTACATTTACAGAAATTCAACTGTAACTATAGTAACCTGCATTTCAGTGTTTTTCGGTAAGAAAAATAAAAGCCCGCTCAGATAGAAGGGAGCATGTTATGTTATTTAACTATGAAAAGACAAAGACTTCATATTTAAAAAAAAAGTAAGCCAATTACCAAAAACTAGCAGAGCTCTGTATTTATTCTCAGGAACTAGATGATCTGCATGTACCGAATCCAGCTTCTTACATAAGAAACTGCATTAGACAAGTGGAGGGAAAAGGGAATATTTAGACCAATCTGGATTATCTAACATTCCTCACTTACTGCCCCACTATTCACTGTCCAGTATAGGTCAGAGGAGGGTAGACTTGTAGGCTAGCTTTGTGATATTGTACTCACCAAATCTACTACAGCAATTAAGAATTTTGAACAGATAAAATTACCTTTTCTATTATAAACAGGTGATCACATTTGTGTGCCTCGATTAGTAAGTTCTTCTGATGATTTTGGAAGGCTGATAAATGACATCTTTTACAATAATGCCCATATCAGTAAAGATGAGGAGGGATTGTTGGGCTCCTACCTTTTTTCCTGCTTCCTTTGAAGCCATTCCGTACTTGCAGTTACTCAAGAGTGCACTATATAATACATCAGATGCTTATAGTAATGCATATTTAATTACGCACTTTCCATATTCCTAGAGATTCATATGGTTTAGTTTTCAATATTATACCATAAGCTGCGTGCATTTCATTATGTTAATGCACTTTCAGTTTTAATCGGACTTCCTTTAAAAATAGTTAGTCCACTCGATGGAAACCAAGTGCATAGAATCAGAGTTTAAAGCCAAAGGGGACCATTAGATCAGCTTGTCTGTCCTCCTGTATATCACAGGCCACTAAAATTTCACCCAGTTAAACCCTTATTAGGGCCAATAATTGTTGTTTGGCTAAAGCATAACTTTCTAAAAGGCATCTAGTCTTGATTTGCAAGTATAAAGAGATGGAGAATTCACCACTTTATGTAGTTTGTTCCAGTGGTTAATCAAATTCACTGTTAAAAAAGTGTACCTAAAATTCCAATTCCAATTTATTTGACTTCGCTTCCAACTATGAGGGGGTTTTGATGCCTTTTTCTGCTAGATTAAAGAGCTCTTAGTACCTGGTATTTTGTCCCCATGAAGGTACTTAAACACTGTAATCAAGTCATCTCTCAACCTTCTTTTTTGATTAATTAAATACATTGAGCTCTTGCTGTAAGGCATTTTCTCCAGCCTTCAGACATTTTTGTGGCTTTTTCTTTACCCTCTCCAGTTTTTCAGCATCTTTTTTAAACCAAACCTGTATACAGTATTATAATATCTGCATCACCAATGCCTTGCTTCATAGGAGCCAACTATCTAATGTGCCTGGGGATGCTCCCTCCCAGCTCCAACCCAGACTCTGACTCTCTCCACCCCTTCCCCCAAGGCCCCACCCTGCCTCTTCCTGCCCCCATCCTTGCTCCACCCCCACGCTGTCTCTTCCCATCCCGGCCTCTCACCATCTCCCCAGGGCTGCTATCTGGAGTCCCCTTGGTCCCTCCTGCTACCCAGAGCCTCCTTCCTGCCCCTCTGCTATCCCAGCCCCAGAACAGGCATCACACTGCTGGCTGGATCATGGTCCAACAGCTTCACTTCCTAGCTACAAGCTCAAAGGTACTCACACGTTCACCCCTGACCTCCCACCCCATCTCTGCTACTTGGCTCAACTGGGGGCACAGAGGAACATTGTGAGGCGGGGAGGGCAAGCAGATGACTCCAGCCAGCTCCATGCCTCCTGTTTTCAGTCGACCCCTTACAAGACCTCACTTCCTCTCAGGGCCTTTTGCCTGCCGCGGAATAGCTGATCTGCGGCAGGCAAGAGGCCCTGGAGGGAAGTGAGGTCCTGTAAGGAGCTGTCAGTGGATGCTCAGCACCCACCATTTTTTCCTCGTGTGTGCTGGGTACCCCTCAGTGTCAACGCTATGCCAGCTTAGCCATTGCAAACCCCTGCCAGAGTTTCATCCACGAGATCCCCTGATATTTGTTTTCAGTAACCAAATACTGCGCTGACTCAAAGAGAAAAAGTATATTTTTGACATCCTTCTCATGTTTATGGAGGACAATGTTTTATAAGGTGTATGCAAGTCCAATTTGTAATATGTTTGAGTGGCTATGCCCATCTCTGTCCTGCCTCCAAGTATTATAAGTCTCCATAGAAATACCAGTTGAGGTGAGCCTATACATATATAAAGTAATATAAAGGCCTCAAGCAAAACTTCTCTGCGCTTGAAAAGGAGTATAATTTAACATACAGCATCCCTACATATTTCAGGTGAGAATTTTTAAGATAACATTTCAACTAGTTTTGAAAACAGTAAATTCATGCCTAAGGATATTGAATACTATTTTCCAAGGGTAAAATTTTCAAAAGCACTCAAGTGAATTAGGAGTCTACATCCCATTTTCAAAAATAACTTTGGCACTTAAAGCCAGATTTTTAAAGGTAATTAGCACCTGCAACTCCCGCTGAAAAATCTAGCCCTTAGTCTAATAGAAAATCAGTGGGATTTACACATATAAGTGCCTAACTCACTTTTGAAAATAGGACTGAGATGTTGGGTATAATTTTCAAAAGTATCTATTTGTTTTGGGAAGCAACATTGTTTCAATGATTAAAAGAGGGTACTAGGAGTCAGGACTCCTGGGATACAGTCAAATCTCTGCCTGTAATTGTTCTGTGACTTTGGGCAAGCCACTTGACCTTTGTGGTTCTTAGTTTACCGATTTATAAAACAGGAATAATAACAATACTTACTTATTTTACAGGAGTGCTGTAAGACTTAGTGTCTACTGAGTGCTTTGAGATCCTTGGTTACTATCTGAATACAAAATATAATCCTGATGTGAAGATTTATTTCTTTAATTTTCTTCAGGGTTGAAAGAAAGGAGCGTGCACGTTTGAAGACTGTGAAGTTTAATGCGAAACCTGGTGTGATTGATGCAAAAGGGGTATGTAAAAAACAAACATGCTAAAAGATGCCAGAATGTCTCTGTAGTCAAAGAGTTAAATTAAATTGCTATGTCTGTTTTAAAATTGAGCATATTATGGCAACACAAGAAGAAGGGATTGTTTTAAGTAAGGTTTGGAGTATGGTGAAAAGTGTAAAGTATGACCTGATCTGCTAAATAATTATATTCTTTTGTACTATAGTATTAATAGACATTGCCTCCTAACAGGGAGATAAGAAAAGAAATAGCATTCTTTGTTGTTGGTGGGATTCAGTTATGTATTCGTTTGGGAAAGGAAGATTTTCAAAATTCATCAATACGTATGTTTGTTTAATGACATACAGAGAAAGATGAATCCTCTTACTTCAAAAGTTGTTAAAACTAATAGCAAAGATGAAAGTATCAATCGGATAAATAAAATTTATGTTTCTGATTTAATACTTTAATGGTTGTGACAGACATTGAACAGAGATTTGTACCACAGTAAGCACAAAGGATCAGCCAGCCCAGAATGTAATTTTGAACTCGTTTGTTCACTAGCAAAATATTTCCAGAAGGGATTATTCTAACTGGTTAAAACTTTTTTTGTTTAAATTTCCCTTCAGCTGGCATATAAATACAGAAGAATCTCACTGTTCTAGAAGTCCAGCACATGTTCTGCCATGTCTAATAGTTGATGTAATATGACATTTTGAAGAATGCTAAGTAGTGGTTAGTATAATTTTCTGAATGACAATAGCTGTAAAAAGAGTGTAGTAATATAAAAATTACAATAATCATATACATCAAATTATATTTTTCCACTGAGACATTTTTCACATTTATAGCATTAGGTGAACACATTACAGATCCTATTCTACCAGTCTTTAATTGTGCAGATAGTCCAAATGACTTAAATGGGACTACACTCATAAGTAAGGGCTTTAGCAATCACATAAGATGGGATTTTCAAAAGCCATCAGCATAAAACTCCCATAGACTTCAATAGAAGCAGAGATGGGCCAACATTGCACATTTTTGAAAATCCCACTCTTAATGTTGCTGTGCCACAGTTCCTCATCCATAGAAGCTGTAATGATAACACTTCCTTTCTCCCAATCTTTATCTGTCTTGTCTATGTAGACCAGGGGTAGGCAACCTATGGCACATGTGCCAAAGGCGGCACGCGAGCTGATTTTCAGTGGCACTCACACTGCCTGGGTCCTGGCTACCAGCCCGGGAGCTCTGCATTTTAATTTAATTTTAAATGAAGTTCCTTAAACATTTTAAAAACCTTGTTTACTTTACATACAATAGTTTAGTTATATATTATAGACATAGAAAGAGACCTTCTAAAAATGTTAAAATGTATTATTGGCACACGAAACGTTAAATTAGAATGAATAAATGAAGACTTGGCACACTGCTTCTTAAAGGTTGGCGACCCCTGATGTAGACTGTAAGCTCTGCATAGAGGGGGTGGGTGTTTTATTACGGGTATGTCCAGAACCTAGCATAATGGAGTCCTAGTTTCAGTGGGAAATCCAGGTGCTAACATAATACACAAAATATTTCTTTTGCAAAATTCTTAAGAAAAGAAAAATCACTCTTGCAAATAGCACCGTCCCGTCTGTCTATTGTGTGATTCCACTCTCAGTACAAATTAAGGACAACTGCATTGACTTAAATAGAATTTTTCCAGATTTACACCAACATACCTGGGATCAGAATCAGGCTCTATGTACATTATATCCATATGCAAGTGACATAATCAATATGACCTCCTGCAAAGTCAAAGCAAACTTTTTACATTTGAAATAACAGTTCTTCTGGAACCTTATGAATTTTTAACAGGTACTGTATTGTCAGTCAGATCACTTCTTAAAATGTCCATTTCCTGTATATTGTCAAAACCTTGCGGGAATAATTCATTCATATTACTAATGGTTCTTACCAGAGCCTGGTAAGAATTTAATTATCCTATAATTTCCGACAATGTTCTATCTTTGCCATCAATGTAATATTAATCTCCCAGCCACTCATTCCATTACTCATTACAACATTTAGGAAATTGCATAATTACAGAATCAGGCTGTTCAAGCCTTTGGAAGTTTATTTTCGTTTGTTAATCTGTGATAAAATCTGTTTTTCACTTCTTAAAAAAGATCTATTTAGGGACTATGTGAAAACATAATGTAAACATGTTGAAAATGAGCGAGGGGGGAGGGAAGATCACTATTTAAACATCAGCATGGAAAATAAAGTTTTAATTATTTAAATTAAATTATTATTTTAAAGGGACACTCTTCGTTTTATTTTTGTTTTTTAAAAATGGATACCAATTACCTGTCACTATCTTTCATTTATCAGATCTGAAGCATGCTTATTTCACATAAACATTGAAGACTGAGCTAGACCTACCAACCTCTTTTGTCTGCCTCAGAAGAGCTGAGGGAGTATCAACTGAGATAGCTGGGTCATGTGAGATCATAAGATGTGGGATATGTTGGCCAGAGAGTGTAGGAGCTAGGAGTCATGGGACAAAGGCTACAAGGAAGACCTAGAAAAAGGTGGTTTGAGATGCTGAGGGAGGTTGAAAGATGCACTTGACACGAAGAACAAGAGCTACTGACCCCTACTGATGGGCCAAGGCAAAGAAAACGACCCTACATCCTTCTGTGAAAGGAAGTTGAGCCATTGAAAATGCATCACAGTTTATAACACACATTCCCAGTATCTTATCACCAGATACTATGATCATGAATGGGGCATAAATAGAGAGTGCGGGGAGAGAGATGCATAATAGTTTGAAAGTTCTACATCAGCTAGAAAGATCAAATGGTCAAATCAAGTAGACAAATTAGCTAAAATTTTCTTTCTGACAGTGCCTAACTCATAATATTTGTTGCTCTCTATTAGCAAATACATCGCTACCTTGATATAACGCCACCCGATTTAACACGAATTGGGATATAATGAGGTAAAGCAGTGCTCCGGGCGGGCGGGGCTGCGCACTCCGGTGGATCAAAGCAAGTTCAATATAACACGATTTCACCTATAACGCAGTAATATTTTTTGGTTCTCAAGGACAGCATTATATCAAGGTAGAGGTGTAGCACCAACTTATTACTCCTGTGTTCCTGTACATTTGAGGTGGACAATATGATTCAGATAAAAATCAAACAATTTAATTTTTACCTCACATTAGAACCAAGCATTTTCAATGTTTGATTAACTTTTGTTTAATTTTCACTTTCCTATATCTTTCTTGGTCATGTCTTTTGGAAACACTACAAGAACGGTTCTTCTCCCAATAATTCTATTTTGAGAATAACTGGGAAAATACTGAATCTCTCACAAAAATTCTGTTCCCATAAGATTTTTCTGCTTGACTTCCAGCGGGACTGCCTGCATCATGGCTCTCATCTTATCCAGCATCCATCTGAGCATTCTCATTTCAACAGTGCAAAGTAATTGTTTTTCTCTCTTCCTCTTTGGCCAGACATAGGGTATTTAATAATAATGCTCAACAATAGACTTCACAAGTCTGTTGCAAGTATAGCTACAGTGTAAAATTTTCAAAGTGCCTCAGTTGCTTTTTCCAAAGACAATTTGGAAGTCATTGGGATGTAGGCTCCCAAGTGATGTAAGCATTTTAGAAAATGAGACATATGCTCCTTAGTCACTTAGGTGATCTGAACAATTTTGTTCATGATACATCATAAAGCTATAACCTGTGATTTTGACCAGTAGTAGTGATTTAGGTTGGCTCAATTTTTGAGCATCCATATTCTGAACATCAAGTGTTTAAGTTATCAGTAGTTGGAGACCCAAACATTAAGCAACCCGAAATCACTAATCTAAATAAGTAACCTGATTTTCAGAGGATTTGACTACCCACAGCTTCTATTGACTACAGTTACCTATATTTCCTAATATATGCCTAGCTTTCAGCACCAAATGTCTGAAGTGTTTGGCCATAATGCATAGAATTTGGAATAGGACTGAAGCTGTATATATAAAGAAACCTCAACTATAAATGTAGTGATTTATAAAATAAATAAACTCAAATTAGCTATAATTTAAATAATTTCTGTATAATCTGCCATTTATGGAGTATTATCTTCAGAAAGTGTCACATTCAATTCATTTTGACATCACTCTATTTGTCTTGTTAAAAGCATGAAACATTGAAATATTTTATGTGGGGCAAAAATTCATCTTAATCCTAAATGACATTAATAATGGGAATAATATAAATCCAATTAGTGATGCTAAGCCCTAGGTAGTAAGAAGAAATCTACATATAGTGATATAAATAGCAAGTGTAATTTCATCAAACTGGAATAAACCTTGAAGTTATTGGCTGAGCTTTCTACTAAAACTGTTAGTTCAGTGCATTTAATTGTTATAATAATACAACTATTCACACATCTCTACTTCTTCCATTTTGGCTTTGATAGTCATTACTGTACATGGTTTTTTAATACCAAAGTAAATGGCTACTCCCTCTGGTCCATTCAGGCTTCTTTGCATTGCTACAGCAAAGTATAAAGCAGTGCTAAAGCTGGCTTAACTACCTACTATGCCGAAGAATCCCCAGGTAGCATGGAGCTGCCATAGCAGCTCATACACTGCCTCTCTCTGCCTTCAGGCATAGGGAGCATGGCTAACGGTAAGGTAACACAGCCAGGATATCTTTATGTCTCAGCCATATCTGACTATCAAAACAGCCCCTTAGGGTCATTGGCAGCCAGCATAAAATAGAGCATCCCCAAGGCTGCTCTAATTTATGGCATGTACTGAAAATGGAGTTAGAGAGCCCCCAGAATTGGGGAGCACAAAGGCAATTTAAAAGTCATCTTTGAACCCTTTTCCTGAGCTGTACTGAGGCCTGGTCTTCCTCATTCTTCCGATAGAAGGGTAATATGTCTGTAATAACGAGTAACGTCATATTTGCCAAGTTGTCTATTCAGCTCTTGGACACTTCACCTACTGTAGGCTTTAAACTTAATAAAATAAATGTTTCCTTTCTAAACTTAAGGCATACAGTAGTTGATGCTTATAAGATTTGCACTGAAGAATCATTAGTACTGGAGGATGGAAATATCACAGAAGTGAAAAGAAACTAGACTAATCTGCTTTACTCTTAACTGCAATGATTGAAGCGAGTCTTTTAGCAGACAAAAATAGCATCTCTCTCGGTCCCGGTCGCTCCCCCCCACCACTCACCCCTAATCATACATTTTCTTGAATGTAGGCTGGAGGCATTTTCTATGGCAGATCTTGTAACTCTTTTGAAAAGAGTTTTACAACAGCTACTTTGAGTTTCTAATATGGATGAAGTTTGCCTGTTTCCATTAACTTGGTCAAGTATCTCAAAGCATAAGATGGAGTATCCCCTTCATAATGTGCAAATAGTTATTTTCTATTTCTGTTGGAGTCCTGTGTTGTCAGTGCTTTTCAACTCTACATTCACTTTAAAAAACAAAATCCATTATCCACTAGTGTGACCAGGGTCCCAGGGGTGCCAAACCACTGAAACTTGGGTCTTCTACATCCCAAGTGAGGAGCCTAATATGCCTGAGTCCTTTTGAAAGGTGGGGCTTAGGACCCACCCCTCTCCTCAGCATTTCAAATTGGCTAGCTTCAGCAGCTCCCTGTTCAGCATGCTGGCTTTTATGGATCTTATTCTTTGATGCCCCTCTCTCCCCATTCATTTTACAAGGAACCTAGGGCTGTATATTCCACCGGGTAGCAAAGCACCTCAGAGTTAGGTGCTGCAGGGTGTTGCTGTGCTTTAAGTCCCTTTGTGGATCTAGCAAATAGTCAAGAAGCTTTTCCTAATATTCAGCATAATTTTTTCTTGTTTTTATTTTACTCCATTACACCTATTTATATCCTACATCAATCTGTGGCAGGGCCGGCTCTAGCAATTTCGCTGCCCCAAGCACAACGGCACACCGCGGGAGGCGCTCTGCCGCTTGTGGTCCCGCGGCTCCGGTGGAGCTGCCGCAGGCATTTCTGCGGACGGTCCGCTGGTCCCGCAGCTCTGGTGGAGCTGCCACAGGCGTGTCTGCGGGAGGTCCACCGGAGTCACGGGACCAGCGGACCATCCGCAGCCATGCCTGCGGCAGCTCCACCAGAGCCGCCTGCCGCCCTCCCAGCAACCGGCAGAGCACCCCCTACGGCATGCTGCCCCAAGCACGCGCTTGGCACGCTGTGGCCTGGAGCCGGCCCTGATCTGTGGATTTTTTTAAAGCACATTTTAGATGGGATTTTCAAAAGTTCTCCGCAATGGCCTAACTCTTTTCCCATTACAGTCAATGGGAGCTGGACTGTTGACTTCAATAAGATCAGAGTTAGTCCAATATTCTGAACATGGTTGAAAATCCTGTTCCCAGTGTGTTTGTTAGTCATAAGTTAGCCAAACAAATTCACATTTCTCTGTTAGGTCCAGTTATACAAATTTTGCTGTCCTGAGTAAGCACTTTCATGATTAGCTAGTGAGAAAGTTTGCATCAGTAAGTGCTATAAGAGGATGCCCACCATTTTGGTCAATGCACCCAGGATTGAACTGGGGCTCTCCACAGCTAAAACCACAAGCTACTGGGGCAGGGCTCTCTAGCTAGGGCTGTAACAGACTTGGTCCTGGTCTACACTACAGAGATAGGTCAATGTAAAGCAGCTTATGTCAACCTAATTCTGTGTCTACACTAAAATGTAACTCCCACATGATGTAATTACTAACGTAATTCACCCACGACACCAACTTAATAACTCCACCTCCACGAGAGGCATAGCACTAAGTCGATATAATTAGGTTGACACAATATCAATGTAGACATTGTGTTGCTTACATCAACTGTTGCTGTCTTCATAAGCCATCCCACAATGCCCTACACTGACAGGTAAATTAGTGCAAGCGTTACTGGTAAGAAGACACACCACTGACACAAGGAGCATAGTGTGAACATGCAGAAGTGATTCAATTACTGCAGTGGCTGTATGTTGATGTAACTTAGGTCAACTTAATTTTGTCATGTTGCCTTGTCCTCTGCAAATCAAGCACTAAGGGGGGACCTATAACACGCGCACACATCTAGGGTTTGTCACAAATATAAAGTAAGGGTAACAACCTTTATGTATGCAGTAACATAAAATCCCTCCTGGCCAGAGGTACAGAATCATGTGCCTTAAAGGGTTAATCAGTTCAATTAACTTAGTTAGCACCTGACCAGATGGACCAATGGGGAAAGAAGACACTTTCAAATCTGGAGGGGGAAGGTTTTGTGGTGCTCTTTGTTCCCTCTCGGGACAAACAGAGACGAAGCAGGTAAACCAGCTCCTAAAAAGATCCTGAAATGATACATATAAAATTACAGAAATTGTAAGTAATAGCAAGGAAATTCATTTGGATTATCTTTTGTTTTAGCTTGTGACTTTTCCCTGTGCCAAGAGGGAGGTTTATTCCTGTTTTTGTAACTTTGAAGTTGAGCCTAGAGGGGAATCCTCTGTGTTTTCAATCTTTTTATTACCTTGTAAAATTACCTTCCATCCTGATTTTACAGAGGTGCTTCTTTTACTTTTTTCTTTATAATAAAGTTCTTTTAAGAAACTGATTGATACGTAAAAGATAAATGGACACAAGTCAGATATTAGGAATGGCAATATACAAAAACCTGTAGGAAAACACTTCAATCTCCCTGGATACACAATAGCAGATTTAAAGGTAGCCATCCTGCAGCAAAATAACTTCAGGACCAGACTTCAAAGAGAAACTGCTGAACTTCAGTTCTTTTGCAAATTTGACACAATCAGCTCAGGATTAAACAAAGACTGTGAATGGCTTGCCAACTACAAAAGCAGTTTCTCCTCCCTTGGTGTTCACACCTCAACTGCTAGAAGAGGGTCTCATCCTCCTGAYTGAGCTAACTTTGTTATCTCTAGACTGATTCTTGCCTGCATATTTATACCTGCCTCTGGAAATTTCCACTATATGTGTCTGACGAAGTGGGTATTCACCCATGAAAGCTTACGCTCCAATATGTCTGTTAGTCTGTAAGGTGCCACAGGACTCTTTGTCGCTTTTTACAGATCCAGACTAACATGGCTACCCCTCTGATACTTGATTCATTTTAGTGTCCTAAAGATAAAGGATCTGGTCTGTACTTTTATTAAAGGCAATTGGTTGGTATATTATTCTCAAGCCTCCCTGAGAAAGGAAGTTGTAGATGAGCAGACTCACCCCTGCAGCACCTCCTGCTGGTGACTCCTGGAAATTAGCTCGTTTATCACTCTCTGCAGGCCAGTGAGCCGCCTGTCCACTGGCACCTGTGTCCCCCCCTGGACCCAGTGCCTTTTTACATGGGGTGCTGCCCCCTGGCAGTAACCCCTTTCTCTCAGGGTCTCCCTCCCTAGGGAAACCCCCACCCTCTATCTTCACCTCACCTCAGTATATGCCTACTGCCAGTTATTGCCTAGCCCCACATCCTGGGGCAAATTGCAGTATCAGCCTACTCATCACTGGCAAAGTTGGGTTTGGACCTGCTGCCTTGGCCTACCCCTGGGCTGCTCTCTGCAACCCCCAGTACCTTTTAGCCCAATGCTAGGCCACAGCCTGGGTCTTTCCAGGCTGGAGCTCCCCAGCTCCTCTGCCTTTCCTCAGCCCTGCTTCACTCAGGTACCTCATGTCTAGCTCCCTGCAGCCAGGCCCATCTCACTCTACAGCTAGAGACAGACTCTTTGCTCCTGGCTTCCCTGGCCTTTTTATACAGGCCAGCTGTGACCTGATTAAGGTGTGGCCCAGCTGTGGCTGCTTCCCCAATCAGCCCAGCTTTTAGAGCTGCAGCTTTTAAGCTCTTTTTGCCCCAGCCATAGCCCTCTCCTGGGCTGTTTTAAACCCCAAAGGGCAGGAGCAGGGGTTGACCCTGCTACAGGGGTGAAGAGGCTTGGGGGAATATTTGGGGGAAATAGAAACTCCAAGTGGTCCTTTTCCTGAATCCTTGGCTAAATCACTTGGTGGTGGCAGCAATACCGTCCAAGGACAAGGAAAGGATTTGTCCCTTGGGGAAGTTTTAACCTAAGCTGGTAGAATTAATCTTAGGGGGTCTTTCATGTGGGTCCCCACATCTGTACCCCAGAGTTCAGAGTAGGGAGGGAACCAGGACAGGGTTACACTAATGCAAGTGAGTGAGAATTGCACGTGACAGCCCTTGATCTTTCTTTGTACACCAATCCCTTCTATTGCCGTTATTTTTGTTGCATTTCTCTGAATTCCCTCCAGGTTAATTTCCTTCTGATAATGAGGCAGTGGGTACCAGCTGTGGATTAACAGTCCAAAGTGTGTGTGTGTCAGATACACTACTTTTTTCTCCCTTCTTCTCAATTTGGCATTAAGAGACTAGCAATAGGTGTTTAGTGAAAGATAATGGAAGTGTCGAACATTAAAATGTGTAGGATTACACGTGGGATGAATTACTAAGTAGAACAGAGGTTGAAAACAATTAAACAAAGTGAAGCTGCCCACAAGGGCCAGGTGTAGGAGATTTAGTGAAGGTGGTGTAGGCACTGACACTGAATTAAACATCTTTGTTTCCTTTCTCAGTCAGACTTTTCCCCCATAACCTAACTCCATGGACTTTTGTCTGCTCTGCAACAGTCCTTCCAGGTCTGTTTTTCTCCTAGCTACTGGGAGTGGCTACCCATGTAATATTGTGCTCAGAACTCTGAGCACTGTCATTAGAATGAGTACTACGGGTACGTCCACACTACCCACCGGATTGGCAGGTAGCAATCGATCTATTGGGGATTGATTTATTGTGTCTCGTCTAGATGCAATAAATCGATCCCCGAACACGCTCCCGTCGACTCCGGAACTCCACCAGGGCGAGAGACGGAAGCGGAGTCGATGGGGGAGCCGCAGCCGTCGATCCCACACCATGAGGCTGAGAGGTATGTGGAACTAAGATACATCGACTTCAGCTACGCTATTCTTGTAGCTGAAGTTGCATATCTTACATCGACCCCTGCCCTCCCCAGTGTAGATCAGGACTAAGTCTTGAAATAAATTGGAGCATCAGTTTGTATTCTGACTGCTGTTGTAGAAAAAGGAGAATCTTGTGGTTGTACATCCCAGGAACTGGAAACCATTGCGTCTAGGAGCAATCTGCCTACCTCTGTGTGTGTCTGTGTGCCTAATCTGCCATTAGTGTAGTATCAGAAAGAAAAGGTGGGTGACTAGGAATATTTTAAAAATAAGCCTGAGTAAAAAGATTGAATATGGATCCAGATCCCAAGTTTGGGGACACTTGAATGTGAAGGTTTGATTTAGGCTCATCTCACCTCAAACCGTAGTGAATATTTTAGATACAATCTGGTACAAACACTGAAATGTTATCATTGCAAAGTATGTTCTTCCACACTAATTTACAGTGTGAACTCTGGTATATAAATAGAACAAGCCATCAATAACACTCCAACAAATACATTGTGTTTTGTTCCTAGAACAAAAATATGTTTTGTTGTCTCAGCGCAAGGCAATTATTGGACACCTATTGGTATTAGAAATAAGTTGTTTACATGAAATTTGTTCAGTGTGAGAACTGAAGGGTACATTTTCTACGCTTCTGGGAAACTTGAATAGAGCACATGCAGAACTAGATCATGGTTTTCTAGCTGGTCTACCTCTTTGAAATGTCCAGAAACAAACAACTTTCACGATCCCTCATCACAGTTGAGAGGTAATCACTTGTCTTTGAAGGAAGGATTAGGTTTTTCAATGGATTTTAGACAGGTGATTTGCTTAGGGAAGGCAATTTATGTTTTTTTTTATTTTAGAATAAACAGCACCTCTGTTTTTAATTTTTATCCTTAAAACAAAATGTTTCTTCTTCATGCAGTGATGTAAAGGGAATATGATCAGAAGGTTTGAGCAAGGGACTAGGAGAAAGGGATGACTGCTGAGTCCCTATTCACTTCAGTGGGAGATATATGCCTCCAGTTAATGGGGTGATCAGGTTGAAGGTCCGACTCCTGGCTCTCTTCCTGTTTCTTGATGTCTCCTTGGGCAAGTTACTTAACCTAGGAGCAGATGGAGGCATGGTTCTAAGGCATAATGCCTCTGATGCTGTTAATCAGGCTGTGTTCTTCCTCCCATCCTCTCAGGTGCTCAGCCTCATAGGACATATTACTGAAACCTAGAACGGTTGTTTTTGTTTGTAAATATAAAAATCGTCAAAGAGAGCCTCTAAACAGTTTCTCCTGAGAGTGATAGACTAATAGCACTGACTTCATAGGAAGGAGTCACGTGCAACCAGGACCTTCAATATCTGTGCCACAAAACTCCTGGCCAGAAACTACCAGAGACTAATTATGAGCATGTTTAGCCTTTTTAAAAGATGTAGCAGGCATCCTAGTCCACACTGAGGAAGGGTCATGGGCCTCTCAGATCCCCACCCAAATACCCATTGACCTGCCCTCTCCCTCACTAGCACACGGTTTTCACTTGCTCACAAACATGAAGTGAAAGTGACAAGGGGTTACATGCCTCTCCCCTTCTACCATTTCCTTAGAGTGATCAAACACATTGTTTAGTAAAGTAAATATTTAGGAGCTCAGACTGCACAGTGATGGGTGTGTAATATCAGTGCTTAACTAGATGAGGTTAGGTGGGAACATCTGAAAACACACAGAGCCATGTACTTTCCTCAATGCAATTATGATGTCAATGAGAATATTACCTCTTCTGGAGGGGCAATGTGTGGTGCTTCACTGCCTATATTTGTATAGCTAGAGATACAAAATTTCCAGACAACAAACACCCATTCTACTTAGAAAAAGAGCATTGAATAGGAAATGGTTCTGCATGTCAGCTAATTCACATTTATTTTAATGAGTTGAGGTATGTTATCAGAATTGTTTTATGAGTCAGTATTTTGCTTTAAGTACACCCACTTCAGAATGATTGAAATGTGCTTTGATGTAGCTTTTGAGTGAGCATCTGCAAGTAATGTATGGGCATCATTCTTACAAAACCTTTGTTCCTACACCTGCATTGCTAATTGGCATAAAACCTACTCTAAAAGTCGTGTGGTATAGTTTTTCAGCAGATATTCATATTCCATTTATATTTAGCTACCACTCCAGAACTACTGTTCTGTAAAGAATAAACAAACATTTACATCTCATATCAAATATTAGGGGATCTCTGCTGCACAGTTCAGTTGTGGAGTGTTCTGGGTATAAACACAAAGTCAAAAGTTAAGATGAGGACGGTAAGTGCCTTATATTCTTCCAGTTTAAAGGGATGTTGTCATCCAGGCTTGTTTGACACATTTTTAAAAATAAAGTTTCGGATAAAGGCCTGTCACAGGGATGGCTGCCTCCTGAGTACCCCTTCATGGGTAGAGGTCACTCTGTGGCTCTGTGCCTCTGTTTCTCCTGCTCTTCCAGGCCTAAATTCTCTGAGTTAACACCACCCCTGCCTGGGGCTGGCTTATTAACAGAAACAGTTCAAAACAGTCCTAAGGGTCCAAAAACAAAGTCCACCACAAGAACAACAGCACGTACTTAGCTCTGGCATTTTCTGTCAAAGCCAGAGCTCCTCTTCTGGTCAGTCTACTCTCACAGCTAGGCTTCCCAACTCATCCTAGCTGTAGCTCAGCTTTCTGACTCTGCCCTTCAGCCCCAGACCCACGAAGGGTTTCCCACAAGAACCTCCTGCTCATTGGGTTCTGACCTGCAAATGCCCCTGATATCAGGGGTTTTCCTGTAGGAGACTCCCTGCAGTTTCCTGAACTTCCCCAGCTTCCTCTCTGTGGCTTTCTGCTGTTCTTTACAGTGGACTCACCTGATCCAGCCCAGGTGTGGACTGGATCCATGCATGTGAAGAAGTGGGTTTTTTTACCCACGAAAGCTTATGCCCAAATAAATCTGTTAGTCTTTAAGGAGTCACCAGACTCCTCGTTCTTTTTGTGTAAACATTGTATCTCAGGGAAAGGCGTAGGCTTCAGAGACGAAGCTCCAACCTGAGCCAGAACATCTTGTTTTTTAGCACGGTAGTGCAAGCCCAAATCTGTTGACCTGGGCTCTGAGATTCGCTGCCGTGAGCTATTACAAGCTGTGTAGACATACCATCAGAGGTGAGCTGCCCTGCTAGAAACCCTCTATAAAATAGTATGTCCTGGAATTATCTTCAGGATTTTTCTGCTCAACCCTTGATGTCTACAGTAATCTTTTTGTTAACTCTAAGTAGAGCTGTGCAAATAGCTCGCCTCAGGGCTAATAGATTTTTTTGTTTGTTTGGTGGCTGAAACAAAAAATCAGGAAAAAATTTGTTTAAGGTCAACCTCAAATGAATTTTTTTCTGTTTTCAGCACCCGGAAAAGAACTGAAAAAATGTCATTCCAGGTTGAACAAAAGTTTTGTTTCATTTTTGAGTTTGTGTCTTTTTTAAAAAAAAAAAAAGTATATTTCAAAGCAAAAAATGAAACGTTTTGACTTTCTCTGCATTTTTTTCAACTGAAAAAATTGACAGATATGACACAAATTTCCAAAATGTTTCAGTTGACCCAAATCTGCTTGATTTATTTATTTATTTATTTATTGCAACCAAAAAAAAAGTTTAGTCTGACAAATGTCACCTAGCTCTAGCCATAAGTGCAACAATTCCAAAGAAGCTCAGGTCCACTACATTCTCTCTGGGCACACACCTGCCTGTTGCCTCTTCCATTTCAGCCCTGCTGTTGGTGAACTCCTTTCTGTAAGACCTGGGAAAAGGTATGCACAATCAAAACCAAGAGTGAAATTGAGAAACCACAAAGCAATGTCAAAAAGCACAAAGTATAAGAATTGGACACAGCAAGAAAAATATTATTGAATCCATTCTAATGACAGTTTTCTTAAGGGGTTACTGTGGGCAATATTAGATAGAAACTCTTCAGTTGGACGTATGGTTGTTTTTTTTCAAGTTGACAGTCTCCCTTTCAATAATACAGTTGGTCCTGTCTGCAGTCTATCTGCAAGTCTCAGCAAAAAGGTCAAGGATTTCATCAACACTGAAACTAAACTACTCTTTTTTCATGTAGAAGTGTGGTCTTCTAGGGAAGAGTTAAGACACATTGGTGAGGCAGTGTTGGGAAGCCTGTCCTTACTGCAGCCCATGGTGAATGTGGCCTGTGAATAAACAAAAATACCTTTCTGAGAAGCATTAAATGTACTCAATTTACTTTATTTTAAAAGGTAGAAAAGCATCCTGCTTCAGGAGAGCATCAAGGACAGCACATGTGTAAGTCCTATGTATGTCAACGGGACTTAAGTGTGTGCTTTAAATCAATTACATGCCTAAGTGCTGTCCTGAATATGGATGGACTGTCTTGGGTGGATTTAAGCATGTTCTTGTGTGATTTCCTGAATCTGAGCCTAATTGTATGACCCCAGCATATTCTACCTGTGTCCGTATTATACACATGTTTGTCAGACATCTTTATGTCCAAATTAACCATGTTAGGAGACCAAAAGGGAAAATCACTGACCAATATGCCTTCTGTAGAACTGTAAAATAGGTTACTATTTTCTCCTCTCTTGGCAATCTTGATATTGAACGAAGCCCTCTTCCTCTGTGTCTGATATCAACATCAAGAGCATCAACATCAAGCAACACTGCCAGTGTCAGGCAAAAGCAAGAGTAGGATGGTGTTAACAAGGTTGATTTATTGCAGAGGCACACCTGAGAGAGTTCAGCTGTTCCCTCATCCAGGGTAGCAGGAAGCTACAGAGAACGAGAGAAGCTCGGGAGGCTCTGTCTAGAGAGACTGCAGTGATTGAGAGAGGCTCCTGCAGGGAAGAGCCGAGACCAGTGGAGTCGCTCCAGCTAGAAAGAGCTGGAGTAGCCTGCTGAAGCAGAAACACCAGGGGAGTTTGAGGCTGTGCCCAGCTGGAGGGAAGATTTGTGTGTTTATTTTTTATCTTTAAGTTATAACCAGACCTTAAGGAGGCCTGTTGTTATTGGACTTGTAAAAGTCTCTTCTTTGAGTTAACTGAGGAACTGAGCAGCCAATTGTAGGGTTTCCCTGAGGCCTTGAGGGGGCAGCGCTACAATTGGCTGCTCAGTTCCTCAGTTAACTTGGGACATTGTCAGCCTGGTGACAGATGGGAATTGGGCTTCAGCATTTACTATAATGTCATAGCTGTTCCAGCAAGAATATGTAAACTATAGTGGTCGCCTGTTTCTCCTTTAATGACATCACTGTGTTTTTGGCAGAAGCTCAGCAGAGTTTCTCTGTTTTCCTTTTATCTGCACATGCACGCAGTATGTGCAATGTGGCGGAGCCACTGATTGAAAATAAAAACAATAAAAATAAACAAACTAACCCAGGCTCTTCACAGAAGTTAAACCTGCTAGGGGAACCTCCCACTGATTGACTCGTCATAGATCAGTGCTTTGAGTGAAGCCTGAGGGAGTGGATGGAGATTATAAGAAGCAAAGTGCAGAGCAGAGATCGTGGCTGCACTCGGATTTCTGATGAATGTTTGGTATTGGTCCAGGAGATGAGTTTTTGACAGTTCTGCATATAGAACTGTTTGCCCGAGATCTGAGGTAAATGCACCACTCCCCCAGCACAGGGAGGTGTTAGTTGCACATACAGCACCAACCTCATCCCTACACTCTCTCCTGGCATTCTGCTCGGCAGCTTTAAGTTCCATCAGAGGCTTCTTGAGAGCCACACAGATGGAGGCTGTAGTGGGCACATGTGGAATGAGCACACCTCACTACCATCCTTGTCCCCTGCCAGCACCACTGTTCTGACTTGTGCTGGCCACCTCTAGGCCCCACTGATGGAGGAGAAGTTGGGTCTTATTTGTTCCACTGCAACCTCTCTCCAGCGGGCTTTGCATCAACCGGGTCCTTGCTCCGTGCTATCTGACAGCAGAAGCTAGTGTAAGCCAGTGGTGAATGTGACTCTAGCACTCTGGCTGCGAGTAACTCTGCTTTGTCCTGAGCCCATTCGTTGCCTCTTGCTCCCCCGTCTCCTCCCTCGCCCTGCTCCTTTGGGCTGAACAAGTTTCTCGCCTTGCTTTGGCCAGGAATAATAGCGAGACTGCTGACATCAGCCCTCTAGCCTGTTGTTTTGCTGAAATAATGAAATGAAATGTGGGTGATGGAACAGCGGTCAGCCACAACAATTTCAATGCCTAGTCTCTTATCATTCCAGGGTATCTCAAAGCACTTTACAAAGTTGTACGGTAATTTAATAATACAGTCTGCTGTGCCAAACTTGCAGCTGAAAGTAAAGGAAGTCATAAGTGTTCAGTTTCAACGTACGCCACTGACATCTCTAGGGAGTCGGCATGACTAAAAGAGACTCGTGTGTTAATAATGAAATAGTTCTGCGAACCTCAAATGGATATTGTTAGATCAAATTTGGGCCCAATTGTATGTTTTGAAAATACAGACTCTTATTGAACATAAGACCAATAGAAATGTTTTCATGCATTTAAAAAAATAGAAACTTGTTTATTATTGTTATTTGAAAGGAACTATTCTCAGAGAGGGTTTTCAGTCCAAATAAGGCTCCATTGTATTAGTACAAGGGACACAGAAAGTATAAATGATATGAAACAAAGTGCAACATATGAGTATGTGAGGAAGGTGAGAGAAATGCAAAAAAACCCACAACAGAATGGACTTGATCCACATAGAGAAGAGCTATTCAGCAAACAGGCAGCTTGTAAGATTAAACAGTCAAAGGCCAGCTTCAATGTGGCACTCAAAACATTTCTGCACCCTTATATATATATATACATTCTTATGTAGTCTTTACAGTTTCTGCAGCACTGTAATCACATGATGTTTAATTGCAGGATGTCACACTATTGCTCAGATTGTACACTATATTATTAAACTATTTTGCTATAACATTAAATATGGGTGTATAGCATTTTGCAATATCGTTTAATGCTCTGCATATGCCAGAGAGAGAGTTCATTAAAGTCATTTAATACAATATATCTTTATATGGGGAACAGAAGATTAATTATAACATACAATGATATTGAAAATTTGCTAGCCATATTTAGAACACCTAAATTCGCAGCTCAGTTATCATCCTAATTAGCTGCCTCTTCTTCTAAACTGCACCTAAGGAAGTTTGAGCTAAATTTAACTATACGTGTATGCTATTTTTATAGCTTGCTACCTCATGTCCTGAATTAAACCTAAGGAAGGCTGTGGTATACACAGATAAATTAACTTAATAATTAATTGGCTCATATTCTCATCCGCATCTAAGGAAATCTGTGCCACTGATTGAAAAGAAAATGCATGGTATGTAGAGTAGTATTAAGTCAAGGTATTTTAAACAGCCACTAATTAGTCTGGTTTTGGTGGGAGGCCCACCAGAGTGGTGGACTTCAGAGTTACTGTCTCAGTGGGATTAATAGTTCAAGTCATACTTCTCAGTGCTGTTGTTTCAGGCTGCAGACTCAGGCAAGTGTCACTGCATCAGTTATTCTCAGGCCATGTCTGGAAACTTTCAGGAACATAGCAGTTTCCATAGTGGATCAAACCCAAGATCCAGCTAGTGCATTAGCTTGTCTCAGACAGTGGCTAGTACTGGTGTAAGAACCCCACACTAGGCAGATGTGGGATAATAACACCCCCCTCCACACACACACACAGATCTGACCCTGAGCTCTAATAGTTAAAAATTGGTTTAAACCTTTAAACCTTTTCATCACACCCATGAAGTCTAAAAATACAAATGTTTTAAATGAAAGCTGAGAGATAAGACTCTGACCTGATTCTCTGACTCCCGGAGCCAGGCACTTGGCATGTTCCTGTCATGCCTATTAACCTAGCCCTGTGTGTATGAAAACTTAATTTCTTCCTAATTTGATTGCTTAATCGTGCAACTTTAATTTACCTCATGCTCAAATAGAATTATACTTACCTTCTCTACACTGGATGAATCAAAGTTTGAGTCTACTGACAGTCTTTGAATGTGCAGTAAGGTATTTTTAACCTGATACTTATAGTCCTAAGGTCTCTCTTTACTCAGCACTCTAAAAAGGCAGCATAATAAGGTTCCTTATGTAAATCATTCTCTATACACAATAGCCCTGTTTCTGCACTGCCTATCACTGTTGTTTACATCTGTGTAAGCTGAGTGCCCAAGTGTAGTGGTAGTAAATGAACTCAAAGTGCAAGGCTGGGGAGAAGCAGTTTCTGCGCAAAAGCACGCATGGCTAATAACATGTCCAGTGGATCAGATGAACTGAAAATATTGAGTAATGGAAATCAATGCCATAAACTTCAGTTGCAAGTCTAAGGAACAACCAATATTCAACTGTAAATTAATGCTTTTCTGATCATTGGGAATTATGAAAAAGAGCTAGGAAAACATCTGACCAAAACCAAACTAAATTTAAGTTGAAACAAAGTTTTCTAGTAGATACTGCAAGATATATTAAGTGCCATGAGCACACACAAGCAAGCAGCATGCCAATGCTTTCTCATTATATGCACACAAATTTAACTGCTAGTGCTTTGTGACAAAACAGACTCATTGCTCATAATTATGGCATTACAGGGAGACATCTCCATGGTGCACCCAAGCATAGAATGCCAGTAAAAAGCCATCTACATATTTCCCTTGAAAAGAATTATCCAAATCTGCTTGGCACAATATTGCCAAAACAAAAATCATTTTTTTAATAATACCAATTAAATTTTGTAGCAGTAGAGAGCACCATAAAAAAGAAAACCACATGGTGACCATATTACTTAGTGCAGTGACTCAGATAGTCTAACTCGGAGCTTGAGCTGGAATGGAGCCCAAGTTCGTGATGGCTGTATGGGTAGTTAATTACAGAATCTTAGGCCTTTTTCTGCTCCAGTTTCTAGTAGATCATCTAGTTCTTTCCTCTCCCCCTCTCCCCTTCAAGTGCAGTGTTATTCCCCAGAGTATTTATTATTAGTAGATTTGTTTTAAATGTGCAAAGTGATTCTAGATTTCTCCACTTCCTTTGGGGGAGACTATTCCACATTCTAATTGATTTCACTATCAAGAAATGTTTTCCTTGTACTGAGTCTAATTTTCCCCTGTCTGTATTTCATCCCATTACTCTTTGTTGCTGTTACAACACTGAATAAATCCTTTCCATCTTTGTTGTTCACATCCTTCAGATACTTGCAAGATGATGTCTTACGTTGCTTGTCATTTAACCAAGTTATGAATATTTAGGTCCTGGTGCTGCAAACTCTTACGCAGTGTAAGTAACTTTATATAGATGAATAGTCCTATGGAACTCAATGGGGTGCTCACCTGTGTAAAGTTAAGTGCTTGAGTGTTTGCAGGATACAGATTTATTAGGAGCTGGGGAACCTTTTGGGAAAGGAGGATTCTATGCAGGAAGAATGGGCTCCACCTAAACCAAAATGGAACCTGATTGCTGTCAGGTAAAATTAAAAAGGTCATAGAGGAGTTTTTAAACTAGGGCTGGGGGAAAGAGATCAGGTGTGGGAGAGCACACGGTTCAGACAGAGACATCCTTTAGGGAAGGGTCTATTAATGGAGATTCTCTATGTCCTAGTAAGAGGAAGGGAAGGAAGGTGATAAAGTACAGCTGGGATCTGATGAGAAACAGTCAAATGAAAAAGAGTCCCATTCAGTTACATCACATAATGGCAGACAGCTAAAAAGTGACAAATTTTGTAAGTGCTTCTATGCAAATACTAGAAGTCTAAATATTTAGATGAGTGAACTTGAGTGCCTGGTATTAAATTAGTATATTGATATAATAGGCATCACATAAACTTGGTGGAATGATGATAATTAATGGGACACAGTAATACCTGGGTACAAAATGTATAGGAATGACAGAATCGGTTGTGCAGTTTGGGGAGTGGCACTATATGTGAAAGAAAGCATAAGTCAAATATAGTAAAAATCTTAAATGACCTAAACTGAGCCATAGAATCTCTATGGATAATAATTCCATGCTTCAATTATAAGAATATAGCAGATGGTGATAGTGACTGTGAAATGCGCAGGGAAGTTAGAGGCTATAAAACTAGAAAACTCAATTTCAACTATCCCCATATTGACTGGGTACATGTCACCTCAGGACGGGATGCAGAAATGATGTTTCTTGACACCATAAAACTGGAACCCACAAAAGGAGCTCTTGATTTAGTCCTAAGTGTGCCACAGGATCTGGTCCAAGAGATGAATAGAGCTGAACTACTTGGTAATAGCGACCATAATATAATTAAGTTTAACATGCTTGGGGTGGGGAACACACCAAAGAAGCCCACTGCAGTAGAATTTAATTTCAGAAAGGGGAACTACACAAACATGAGGAAGCTAATTAAACTGAAATTAAAAAGTACAGTCCCATAAGCAAAATGCCTGCAAGCTGCATGGAGACTTTTTTAAAACAACATAATAGAGGCTCAAATTAAATGTATACCCCAAATTTAAAAAGACAGCAGACCAAAAAATACCACCATGGCTAAACAACAAAGTAAAAGAAGTGGTTAGAGGCAAAAAGGCACCTTTAAAAATTGGAAGTTAAATCCCACTGAGGAAAACAGAAAGGAGCATGAACTCTAGCAAGTCAAGTGTAAACATATAATTAGACAGTCAAAAAAGAATCTGAAAAGTAACTAGCCAATGTCTCAAAAACTAGCAGCAAAAATATTAAGTACATCAGAAGCCAGAAGCCTGCTAAACAATCAGTGGGGCCACTGGATGATCAAGCTGTTAAAGGAACACGCAAGAAAGATAAGGCCATTGTGATGAATTCACTGCAGAGGCTATGAGGGAGATTCAGCACCTGGCACAATGGGGCACTGGCTTCAGGAGCTACCCATAATGTCAATAATAAATAAGAATAACACCACCCATCCCAGCAGAACCCAAGGGAACACTACCTCCAGTTTGATACTTTGCCCTTTATCACTACACTTTCTTTTTGAGTCTTCAGCCAATTTTCAGTCCATAAGGCAGTGTTCACATCTAAACCAATGAGTACATTTTACGAGTAAATTTTTGTAAGATACTAAATCACATGCTGAAATCTAAATATACAACACCTACAGCAGTGGCTTCATTCACTCATTTTGTAAATGAATCCAAATTTGTCATCAAATTGTCTGGGAAGACGGTCCTTTTAAAACTCATGTTGCTTATTTCTCATGATTTAATTAGCCTGTAGCTCTTTGGTGATTTTTTTGTGCTTGTTCTATTTTATTAGGGATTTAAATTACGTTTCCTGGATAATAAGCGGCATTAAAAGTTTTATTGGTTGGTTTGTCACTAAACAAATGTTCATATAAATATTTTTAGATTTTAAAAATAGAAACAAAAATATACATTTCTAAGTATTAAACAAAATTTACCCTCATCTGGTGAAACTGAGCAGCAAGGGGTATTTTGATCTGGTTTGTACTACTTCTTTGTGTTCCCAATATCCAAATCTCTAAGTTCACAGGCAGATTTACCTTGATCTGAGCCTGTTCTAACCCAAAATTCAGTCTTAGGCTTGGTCGGCGCTATCAAATTATGTCAATATGACTATGTTGCACAGAGGTGTGGAAAATTGAATCTGTGTCTCCCACAGTCTGGACTACTGTTCTAGCCATAGGACCCTGTAAAATGAGTGTAATAATGCTTCTGTCTCTGAGGGATTTCCCCAGACTTAATGTTTGCAAAGCAGTTTCAGATTGTCAGGTAAAGGCAAACCATTGTTACAACATGGTGGAAAAAGGTGACATTGATTATGTGTTCCAACTCTAAAAGCCACTCCCTGTTACCAATGTGACTTTTCAGTGCTGTGGGATCTATCAGCTTGGTTGAATGAACTAGCTGAAGAAAGCATTTTGAATGTGCTAGGAAGCCACAATGGCTTTTCAGGCATCACTTTAAAAGAAAGCTTTTCCCATCTACAAAACTACCCTGAAAAAGATACAGAAGCTAGCCTCCATCAAGACTGTCTCTCTCATTCCAGTACAGTATAGATACATTACACAAAGAATACGGAATCAAACTTGTTAGCAAAGACACTTGAATTCAAGAATGATTTAGTTGAGTAGTGGGAAGGGTTTTTCTGAAACAGGATGATCTCTCTTGATATACAGCTGTCAGAGTAATGTCCGGCTGGATTTTGCAATGCTTATCACCATCTACTAACTTAAAAAACACATTGATTATAGAAATATTATTGACACAAAAAAACAGGGAAATTCTTTAAGGCCAAAAAATATATAGTATTATCCTGAAACAGTTATTTGAATATCTGTCACAACATGGAAGGTATTAAATCTGATACTGTGCAACCGGACACAAAATGGGCATTTGGTTAAGGGAGAGTGGATAGCAGGATAGCGCATTTGTTATACTGCTGTGTTGTCTTGGGGCCAGAAAGCAAGGTGTGTGCCTAATTAATATCATACTAGGAATTTTAAGCCAGGAAGTTTGTGAACTCCACACTTTCTTTCTCTATGAAAAAGCAGTCTTTTCTAATAATTGAATATGCTAAGAATGATCTTCTAGCTGTCCCATGCAATATTGCATAAGAAGTACAAAATAACAACACTTTTCTGGTTGAAATGTACTTGTTGCAGTTTTCGCTATAGATTGCTTGAGGGAAATAATTTCCATAGAGAGGATACCATTTATAAACGTGAACTAGAATGGTGATTTGTCTTAATGTTGCTATGGGCCGCAGCATATTTATGAACCAATTTGATAACCTTCTCTTTAATTCCAAACTGAAAAGGCATTTGGCATTGAAATGACTATAATTTTCGATCACTTTGGTTTTTGAGGAATTATTGTGTATATATAATTTTTTTTCTTTAAAAGTGTGATCCTTGTATATTATGATGTCAAGCTCAGATTAATCATGACAAACAACATTTTCATACCCCAGGAAATGTTAACATATTACATTCCTTGCGTTGGAAAGATAAAAGAAGTGATCACAGAAAACACATTTTAATTTCCATTCTACCCTGCAGGCCATTGATGTGATGTAATTTGCATGTCGACCCCATTTTCACCCACCAATTACTATAATCTGTCATGTCCATATTTTTAGTCCCTGGCTTTGTTTCATGTTTGCATTGTTTTGAATTTGCATGCTGTCTGTATTACTTGTGCATGACATCTACATTAATTTCAGGTTGAATGTTTGCATATTCTGAAAAACAGTCATGGATCATTTATTCTATATGTGTTTTTTTTTCTTTTGTTTTCAGTT
The DNA here is from genome assembly GCF_003597395.2 of Chelonoidis abingdonii. Lineage (NCBI taxonomy): Eukaryota > Metazoa > Chordata > Testudines > Testudinidae > Chelonoidis > Chelonoidis abingdonii. Next base: position 354,610,216 of record NC_133769.1, read on the forward strand.
ACTAAAGTTTAAATATGCTTGAAATGTAAAAGTGGCATGAAACTTTTGTGACACAAGTAAAATACCTGTTTTCATAGGTTTTTTAAATGTTAAAATTTTTGACTCACATCTTTTAGAAATCTGTCATATTCTAGAACACCTTCTATGCTATTAACATAACAAATTATATTATCAGCCGCTAAACTTATTTCCTTGTATATTTTGGACCAAATCCTGGTTCCTTTATTCATGCAAACAGTCCCAAAGAAATTGAATTAATTGCCTAAGTGAGATGAGAAGACGTTGGCTCTGAATGCCTAATGCCTATATCCTGTTACGATTTAATATAATGTGACGAGGCTGTCTACAAAAATAGCACCTTTTTTCGCACAAAATGCCCATTCACCGAAGTATTAACTCGCCATATGCGGAGTTATGGCAGGATATGCAGCTGAATTTGCTAAGAAATATTGTACAGCAGCAGAATTAAGTGACTAGATTATATAAAACTGAAACTATACGCACCAAGTCTAATGAATGAGTATAGTGTTCAAACGAAAATGAAAGTATTGTCCCTTTGATTATTTGAACAAGTCTTTGAATTTCAAAAGTAGGGGGAGGGAATAAAACATTTATTAAGGATCTTGAAACAGCTACCAAAAATAAATATGTATTTTTAATTGGCACAGAGTTCAACTTGCATGTCTACTGGAAGTGAATCCATGGATCTCTTCGATTTCTCCTTTACAGCCTACTCTCTTCTAGATAGTGAATTAATTCTGGGCAGAATTTACTCTGATTAAAGATCACTGGTCTGATCTTGAGATACTCTGAGCCACTTACAATTGCCATTGACTCCAATTTGAGTGGCAGGTGCTCAGCACTTGTCAAGTGACATGCACTGGAGAGGGCTGAACCAGAACCCCAGATCCAAGCACCCCTGAAATTTGGATGGGAGGGGAGGGAGAAATCAGAATCCATGACCATATTTGGATCCAAATGTTATAATGGTCTGAACCAAAACCCTTTATTGGAACAACCCCAAGCTTTGGAGTTTCAAAATCTGGATCTGAAGTTTGTGGCTTGAGCCCATCTGTAATAAAACTGATCAGTCTTCAAGACATTATGTCCTTTAAACTGCAATCCCTATTGAAAATCATTTCTGATTCTTTTCAACCACTTAGTTTTGACTGGTTGGAGTCACTACAGTTCTCTCCACTTTTACAAACTAGTTGTTTTGTCAGCATGAATGTGACAACAATTAGACGTCCCTGTTTTTGCCCCATGCCTTTTCTCCTTCACAGTCATTCAATGACAAGCGTAAAAAGAACTTCATCTTTTCACGAAAATTCCCATTCTACAAGAACAAGGAACAGAGTGAGCAGGAAACAAGTGATCCAGAACGTAAGTAACCTCTTGGAGATGATGTCACATGCAGCACAAAAATGGGTGACACGCATGACACCAGTACCCCACACATCTAGGCATACAAATAGCAAAGGCAGGCAGGTGAGGTATTACTACTGTGACCAATGTATGATTGCAGTCTGGATCCAGCTGGTGCTCCCTTCCCTTGAAACATCCTTTTCAGAGTAAGATAAAGCAGTGACCTTGACTTCTGGCTGGAAGAGTTCAGTGTATACATTTCTTCCTTTTTTCATAAATGTTGCTGATTATTTTTGTTGTTTTAAATCCAGTTCTTTCCTACATAAAATGTTTAAATTCAGAACTGGCCCAAACTGATGTAAAATTAATTTCTCCTAAATTATTACGTTAATTTTATTTTTGGTTTAAAAAAAACGCTAAACATTCCAGTATCATTTTTGTGCCTACTACTTTTTGGACTTAATCTAGATGGCTCTAATCTCCTTCTTGATTACAATTGATGACTTTGTTGAGTGTTTTAATCCTGAACTCAAAGCCACACAGTGACTTTTTCTATTTCTCATCAGTTTTCTTCTAATTTTAAAAAGTAAAGTTAAAACAATGATAATCCTCTGAATAGAATCTGGTCACTCACTGTATGCCTACGTTATATATTCTGAGTATCCAGAATAATGTAATGTGTATGCTGGTGTTATACCAGAAGACATTTGCCTCCCCCCACATACACTTAATAGTCTCTCACTGCAAATTGATCCGCTAAGGATTCTTTGGTGTTTTGGTTTTGGTTTTCTTTAACTGTAGCAGCAGAGTACATAATGGTCACTGTCTTTTTCATTGGGGAACATTACTGTGGAACATGGGCTTAAAGTTGTTTCAAAAAGACAAAGCAGGGATCCAGATTGCTCCATCTGCATGGTCAGTCATGGTAGTATCCATTTCAACTCCACTGACTTCTTCCTTCCTCTTCTGCGGCTGTTCTTCCTTTCTCATTGCTCTCTCTGGGGACTTCCGTGCAGGACATCCCCGGATTAGGTGACGACGGTTATGGAACAAAGACTCTGAGTAAGTTCCCAGGAATGGTCACTTCAACTTTTTTTTTGTGTTCTGTTTTTGTTTTGGCTTTTGTTCCTTCTCTGAGGACCTTCCATTCCCAGCATGCACAAGATAGAGTTTTATTTGTTACCCAGCTGTGAATGCACCAAAAATGTTTCAATTGTTTTGTTCTGCATGACAATATTAAATAACATACAGTGTATCAAACAGACTTTTACTTCTGATGTAATAACACCTTTTGTTTCTGACAGTATGTTTTTGTTCCCATCATGGCAGTTCTGTAGACAGTAGCATACCTAGAACTTGTACTGCTGCCTAGAATGTGCCTTTGAGCAGCAATCCATCTTGATATGAAGGGAAAGTTAAACATCTCGAGAAGATCAATAGAAAATTATTTTATACTGTCGCTTCTGCATTTTCAGCTTTTTGCATGGGAGTTTTTTTGTTACTTTGCCAGATTGTAGATTAGTACATTGCTGTTAATGGAAGAAACTATTTGCAGGCGAGAAAAGGCATAACCTTCTCCATAACTAATTTTAAATCTGTGTCACCATTAGCGACCAATCCTTTGTCACTACACATTAGCAATTTCTTTTTCTGGTATGTGGTGATCCTACCTCAGGAATTGGTATTATAGAATATGCAGAATTTTGTCAGATGATTCTTCAAAAAATCATTTGTTTCCTGTAATTATTTCTAGAGAAATTGCATAGAATGAAATAAATTATTTGCAACTGAACTCCATATACTTAACTACATTAGTATGCTGTATCCAGGCCTGAATAAGTTCAGCATAATAATACTACTTACATGTTATTGGCTGTTTTCTTCCTTCAATGCTTATTCTTTTTCTTAATTGAGGCATAATGTATGTGAATGTTACCAATGCAACACCTATTGTTCTGTGTGTGATTTTGGTTACAAAAATGCACGTTCATGCACACATTTTAAAAGATTATTAAATGCCTGGGTTTTTTTAATTGACATGTTAAGACATATAATGGTTGACTTTCCCTTTTAAAGGTGAAAACTTTGTCTCTTGAAGAGCAGAGGGAGAGTTATACAATGCTAGTTTTCTGGATGATGTGCAGAATTTTGATTTTGCCGTGACTGAATAGCTTATGGAAAGCATGATAGCGATTCATGTAGCGCCTTCTCTGCATTGCATAAAATGAACGAGAGTCCATCTGGTTAGATAAAGCCCTATTGAATACCTCTGCCCAGAAACACATAGCTCTCCCTATCATACCGTTTTATTGTGCTCGCAAACTATTTGCTGACTTTCTCCATTGTTAATACTGAAGCTAGTGTTCAACTATTAGCACAATTCTAGATCCCTGCAGCCCCAACCCGATAGTACATGTATCATGTATATTAAACCAACACATTATTTTTAATGGCACACAGCCTTACGATGGGCTATAGATTATTGGTTAATAGAGGCCTTCATGTTTCTGTATAAAACATCAATTTGATACCACATGTGTTAACAACAACAACTTCTACTACTAGCAGTAGAACTACAAGTCTGTAAGTATGTGTTTTAAAGAGATATCATCAGGATAAATTTTGCTCCAAATGTAAAAATGAACCTTTTACTAAACCCTAAAACCAATGTTTTCCATGATTGTTTTTAATTATCCCTTCCCCCACACCCTCCCCCTTTCCTGCAGTACCACTCTGGACATGGACAGTTGTGTATATTTGGAGGAGGGCATGGTACACTGCGGGGGAGGCAGGGTGCTCTCCATGGTATTGTTGCTTGACAGGCCCATGGGGAAACAACCTTGGCCATGAATGCTGATTCTGCTGTTGATCTCTGTCTGGGAAGTATTAACTCCTGTGAGTTGCCTCCCTTTAGTGGGAGGGTATGGGCCAGCAAGTGGGCAGGCAGTGACAGCGTGAGTTTAGACAGGAGCCCAAGGAGTATTGCGGAGGAGCTAGGCCTTTCCATGCCTCACCTCTGCATGGATACCCCATTTTGAGGACCTCTGGATATTTGCCAGCCATGCCCCCTGCCCACTGACTTTCAGTACCCCAACCCCATTCATATATGATGGGGTAGGAACTCAGTCTGCAGAGTCTTCCTTTGACATCCTTGTGGCTCTATCCACAGCAAGGCATGATCTGTGCCTTAGTTTGTGTTGTGGTGGATGCAGGCTACATACAGCACCTGCTTTTCATTTGAGGAGCATATTGGCATAAGACATTATGTTGCTGAAGCACATTCTGTTTGTCCTGGAACTAGATTTTTAAATCCAATCACATCTAATTGTGAGACTATGATTGGTCTGATATGCATCTTGCTCAGTCAATAACTTTCCTGTAAAAGCCAACAGCTGCCCAGACCTGGCCATCAACAACGCAAAATACAGAAATATTTGACAACTCCTACAGTCTTTACCAGTAATTTGTTTGTGCTCTGGAGACTTTGCCAAGGAGATATGCAGATGATAAAGTGTCTTGGAAAAAGTGGTCCAAAGCTACGTGATCAGTAGCTTAACAATATAAACTCCAATGGCAGAGGAGCCCATGCAGCCATGTAGGCATCATGGCCCAAAAGTTCAAAAGTGGCTTCTCATTTTGGGTGGCTCGGTTTTTTGGTGCCCAACTGTAGACACATATAGGACTTTGCATCTAACACACCAATTGAATTAAGTCAATACATTTCTTCAACTGGACACCAAAAATGGAGCCATCCAAAATTAGTGACTACAGATCATTATGCCAATTGTACCCTCTACTTCTGCTAGGAGCTGGCATCCTTTAGAAAGAGGAAACCACCCATAATGGTGTTGTCTGAATTGAGAATGAAATTGAGTCCCCCAGGGGAGTCTATATTAACTTTTTACCAATTTTGGGGTGGGGACTCATCTCTGTCTCCTATCCCTCCACCCTAGTAAATGAGCATTAGCAGATCAAAAAGCATGAACTATGACCAGGACCTTTTTAGATGCATCTGGGAGGGCTGTGGGCCACCTGCAAGTTGGGAGGCAGTTCCAGTTGGCTGCCATCTTGCATGTTCTGACCAATGGATTTTCCCTGCCATGTTTGAATGTCTGAACTCATGACCAAAAGATTAACCCCATCTTAGAGGCCCTGGATGTCCATAGACAACCCCAGCTTCCACATCTGATAAGCTTGTGCAAAGTTCTTCATGCCCTTGTTGAGTTCCAGTGGTATCTGCCCAGAGCTACCTGGTTGGTGGCCTCATTCCAAAAGCACAAAGGAAAAAACATTAGTCCTGCCAACTGCCCCTTCATAAACCACCCTTTTCGGTCCCACTCCTAACTGTTTCCCTCCCCTTGGTCCAGGCAGTCAAGATATTTCTGGAAGACAGTGTTGAGGTCTTTAGGGGGAGTAGGTATTGTTATGGGGTTTCTTGCACTTTTTTCTGAAGGAGCCAGTATTGGAGACAGGATACTGGATTAGTTAGACCGCAGGTCAGCACCCTGATGGTAACTCCTATGGTTGCAACCAGGCTGCTTCTAACAATGATTCTCCCTCCCCCAGCCCAAATCTTGAGGGCATTAATCTTGGTAATTGCCAGTACTGTCTGAAAAAGGTTCTGATAAGCCCTGTTATTTTCATAACTGGTATTATTGCTTTATGGCAAGCTTTACATAAATAAAAATAAAACATATGGTAAAAATCATTAATTGGCAAACTCTGACTAAGGTACCTTGCACAATGACTAATGACCGGCACAAACGGTGGAAGAAGAGTTCTAACTGTAATGAGAACAGTTCCTATGCATTAATTATACACATTATTCATAATTAAGAATAATCTGTCTAAACACCCAGGTCTTTGCATAATTAGCCTGTAAGTCTAGGGATGTGTGAATGGACTGCCATGTATTTTGGCATGCAGATGTTTGGGATGTCACTACCCCTTTATACAATTCATCAAGGGAAAGAAATGCCACTGCCAGAGACATTATTAGCCACAGGTGTGTAGCCCCCTGCTTGATATACCAAGAGATAAAGCTTCCATCTTATTGGTATGAGTTAGCTGAGATTTTCAGATGGAGCTGCTGCACTGATTTTACTTCCACTCTGAACACTCACCTTTGCATGAATGTGGCAGATCTTTTAAGTTCTAGCTGCTTCGCGGTGCTTGGTTATATTCTTTAATTTGCTGTACTGTTCTTGCAGAACATGTTTCCTCTAATGCCAGCGATAGCGAAAGTAGCTACAGTAAGTTATTGCTTTCGTTTGGGGCTCTTTATGTTGCATTGCTTGTTTTGTTTTGTTTTTCTCTCCTTACTGCTCCTTTTTAACTTCAAAAAAAGATTATTATTATTGGAGCAAATGGCTTGAAATGCAAAATTCTAACCATATTTTGAGAATGAAACTGTAAAAGATAAATGGTATCCCTTATGCAGCTAATGAGCATGAGTTTCGTTAATTTGAACGCTTTCTGGGAAATGAAATCAAACCTGACTTTGGGAAGGTTTACTAAAAATTAGATTTCTTGGGTACTAGTGGGTAAAGTCTCAGCAGGGATGGCTCAGCATTATCATGGCATTTCTTGATGACTCTTTTAAAAGGAAAACTATGCTACAAGAGCCAAATTCACAAAAGCACAGCCTCCCTTGTGCAGTTGCAATTTGCATTAGCACTTCTGCACCTGAGTTGCAAATAAAGAAGTCAAGGTGCAAGTTCTCTGATTTGAAGGTAGGATTATTTTCTGGGTGCCAATTTCTTAAGTGCAGATTGCACCTTCAGAAAGATAGGATGGGCCTTAGGCCTTTGGAAACTATACCCCAAATCTCAAAGATTCCTTTCAAATTGAGGCCATGATCATGCAATTTGAGCCATGGAGAGGGACCGTTACACTGTGCCAAAGTCCCATTGAAATCATGGGCGTGGAGTCCATTTGTGTGAATCTGATTGCGGGATTAATGGGGATTGTTTACATCACTTCACTCCCCCGCATTCCCCATATTAATGATACTGAAATATTCAGGTGATGTTAAAACATTTTTCCAAAAGTCGTGAAAAAAGCACGAAATGAGTAATTAAAATGTGACGTGACTGTCTGTATGAGAAAAGATAACCAAAAAGTTAGGTTACGCTCCAAATCTCTCTCTGTTTATTTGATTGCATCAAGCCATTTGCTTAGCATATGCAGTTGTTCACCAGTCACAGAGCACTTGTCTTGAGTTAAGTACCTGTATACATTAAGGTTACCTTTGGTCTTAAACCACATAGTTACTGGTGTGGATATAGTGCGTAGCAGTTAGTTACCGTTAATAAAGACTGCTTTGTTTCAGCAAAGTAGATTTTTTACACCATTCAGAAATGGAAGACTAGATTTATTCTCCTGTAGTGAAAATGATTCCCTGGAAAGCAATTGCCAGAGCTACAGGAAAATTGTAGGCACATTGAAACTGCAGAAGAAATCCTTTAAATCCAGTTTAATATTTACTGTGTCCTCTGTTGGGGAAGGAGTGATGCTCTTGTGATCAAGGCACAAGGCTGGGACTCAAGAGGCTCAGCTTCTTTTTCTGCTTCTGTCCCAGACTTTCTGTATAGACTTGGGCAAGTTCGTTAAGGTTAAATTTTCCAAGATTTGCATGGGTGCAAATAGTCATGCATATGCTTATTCCAGAGTGCAAGTGGGAGAGTATATGGGGCTTCCAGATGGGTGTTTGAACAGGTAGCATGTGTTGATACAGGAAGGTGTGTGCAAGTGAATTGGATTGTAGCTGTGGCTTTAGGGGCTGGCGCATATAATCTATTTCCAAAATTGCCTCATGGGCCAGGGTTACTAGCTAGCTCGATGTGGGAATGTAGCTGCTTGTCATAAGTGCAGGTTTAGGGGTGAAAGAGAGGGGCAGGCAGGGTGTGGGGTGGTTAATGGGGAGAAGGAGGCAGGAGCCATGCAGGTGTTCTCTGCAAAGTTACATTTCCCCTCTGTCCTGGGTAAGGTGGGTAGGACCCATCTTGCCCTGAAGGCATCCAGACTGCATAATGTTGGCTGGGGCCACCCCAGATGACAGGGGGTTCAGGGCTGGTCTTTCCCACAACTGTGGTGATGAGGGGAGTGTTCTCAGCCTTCTGTGGGATCGGCTTTCCTATCAAGCAGTAAATGAAGCAATCCTGACAGGCTGCCAAGAGCAACAGGCCGTACAATTGAGGGTTTTGTGTCCACAGGGCCAATTTGCACATGGTAATCATTCACTAACATATGCAGCTGGGGACATAGCCACCCAGCCCTGGGTGGCCAGCAGCCTTGACACCCAAACTTTGGAAATGACCCACACAGGGGTGGTCTGCTGCAGCCTGACTGGTATACAAATGCTAAATGGCCATGGCAAACCAGCGTAGCACACTCCCATGGAAACTTTTTTCTGGGTCTCATTCAGTCTGTTCCTACCTGGCTCTTGAGTCTCTCCACTAACACCAAAAGGTTCTTCCTTCCCCACTCCTCAGTTGCCTTCAGCAAACACCCTCTAAGTAAATTATGGCTACTGAGACAGAGACTAACCACAAGCAGGTGTGGGGAGGGGCACATACAGGACACAGTGCCAATGACATCATCGAGGCAGGGTGACCAGAGACAAATACAACCTTTCACGGGAACTTTAATGGTGTTATTTCAATCCGTGCTTCTGACTTCGTGTGCTGGTGCACAGAAGCCTGCCCCAAGTGTCTTTTGTTGTGCAATTGGAAGTAGTCATCAGATTCAGGTTGAAGGAGCCCTAACTTCCCACAATGCAGCAGCCAAATGAGGCCAATCCCCAAAACAAGTGCAGAACACAATTGGGAAACATTTAAAGCAGAGATAAATGAGGGTTTCTAGGACAGTGCAAAAAGCCACATCGACTTGTTGCTAAATAACAACTGTGCATAAGGTACCAGTGACCACTATGTCTAAATGCTCCTTGAAGGGACTGTGTGATTGTCCAGGGCCAGGGCTCCTAGTGCATCCAAATGTTTATCTTCCTCTGATTTGAAATGCTGTAGTTTAGCCATGAGATTCCTATGCAGCCCAGGCTTGCCATAGCTTCAGATGTAGTTGGCACAGCCTCTTCACAGCTCCAAGGCTTCCAGGGCAACCATCAGTCTGAAGAACTCCAGTTCAAATTTATCCAGGCATCCTCAGGACACATTGTAGAGCAGCTCATATGCAGAGGCTCTAGCACAGTCAACACTGGTAGGAGGCAGAGGACCATCACTTATGGCACAGATTACCTGGAATGAGGGTAATCTGTATCAGGCCATTGCCACTCTTGGTCTTCAGCAGCAGCCCTTCCCCTTCTTTGATACCAAATCCAGTTACCTTAAATTGCCACATCAAGCTGTCCTCTAGTCAAGTGCCCAAACCACAGAAAAGCATAAGAAACCCAGGAAAATATCCATTTGGCATGATTTGGGGAGCACAACTTATAACACCATAAAGGGCCTGATTTTCAGAAGGCTGGGACTCATGAGGAGAAATGAAGGAGGGTAAAGAGTAGAAATAGGAGTCTGCTGGGGATAAAGAAGAAATTTAGATGCCATTTTAGAGCAAAATGACAAAGGGTAAAATTTTCAAAAGCATCTAAGTGATGTCTCGTAGAAGATCAATGGGGTTGGCTCATCATTCACACAGGCAGTTCTGAAAATTTTCCATATAATCTAAACTAGGAAATGTTCAGTCCTATGAGCACACGCCTAGAAGCTGGCTGAGGGGAAAAGCAAATTCCCAATGGACAAAAAATCTCACACAATGAATAATTCTGTTCTTGCCACTGGAGTCTGGATACTTGGGGGACCCAGCCCCACCACTAGAACTTTGCTTTAGCTGCATTTGAAGCCAACTATGTTGTAAACAAACCCCTCAACAGGACTGCCATTGTGATTTAGAGGGGGACTCTGAGAAGCCAGATGTTTGTATGATCAGACAGGATGTGCAAGTTACTTTACTAATATGAAGTAAGATAGGTACTGACATGCCAGCTTGTCTGGCTCTAAGTTGCCAGCTGGTAAAATGAAACTAAGGAAGGGGAAGCAGAGCTGGAGACTGCAAATATATGGGGAGCACACAGAAAATTGCAGGAGAGCGCAATGGCACTGCATTGCTGTTTGCGTTGCATATGTTATAGCACACCCATTCCCTAGTGTTAGCCAATCAAATGAAACAGAAATGAGGAGGTCTGCCCCACCACATTCTACTTCCCAGACACAATCAGCATGTCAAACCCTATATAGAAAACTGAAAGATTAAGGAAACTGTGAGATTTAGAAAAAGAGGTGAGTGGCAAGTGCATGGGGGAGGAGTGGAGTTCCTGCAAGATTTTTCACATTTTTCCCCATTGAACAGGACAGATCATTCCCCACAATCTGAGTCATGATGTTCTGCATCAGTAGGATTCTGGCTACTGCTTTATAGATTTTTTACTTTTGCTCTCACGAGGAGCAATCAGTGAAAAGACACTGTTCATGGCTAGTGTTCAAAACTTTTATTACTTGGTCACACTTAGAACCATTCCAAAGCATCTATGCAATTGTGAAAGTTTGGCAATGAAATCTTCTTAATGGTGTTCAGGCAGGACCCTTTAGCGTGATTAATAGAGGTGGTCAAAAATTGTATTTGTTTCTGTGGAAAATTGGAATACCAAAATGTTTTAGTTTTCAGCAAAGGTAGTTCGTTTGTGGGTGTTTGGTTTCTCTGACAACAAAATTGAAATTTTCCATGGAAAGCAGGAGCATTTCACACAAAAAAATTCATTTAAGCAATAACCCAATTTTCTGTCAAAAAACAGCATGACACAGAAAATTTTTGACCGGTCTTGCAATTACCTTGTTCAATAGAGAGAGAATTATTAACTCTTTTACAAAAGCTTATATAACATAACTGGAACTCAAAAAAAAAGGTGTGAGGACCAATTGTCCTCAGTTACTTACTAGTCCCATTGATCTAACATTTGAGAATAGAATTGGGTCCACTTTACAAAATAGAAGTCAGCCTCTGAGCAGTAATATGGCATATAAAGTCCTAGTCTAGAAGCAAGTTATTATTGTAATTAGTATCAGGGCCGGCTCCAGGTTTTTTGCTGCCCCAAGCAAAAAAAAAAAACAAAAAAACTGGAGTGCCACCGCCGATGAAGCAAAAAAAAAAGCCAGAATGTCACCCCTTGAAAAGAGCCACCCCCAAAGGGCCAGAATGCCGCCCCTTGAGAAGTGCCACCCCAAGCACATGCTTGGAATGCTTATGTCGAGAGCCGGCCCTGATTAGTATCCATCAAGCAACTTTTGAATTATCTAATCAAACACAATTTCCAAGTTTCAGGTGTGTCTGAGGAACCTTATGACTCAAACCATTTTGATTTTGTTCAAACCAAGTTTGGAGGCACTCATTGCAGATGTAGACTGATCTCTTTTTGTTTTCCAAAAGATGATTTTAAAATGGCTGTGAATTTTAATAACTCTTTTATCCACAATTCAATAAAGGTTTTTACAGTAGCCACCAGAAATTGTATATGCTTTACTAAATCTATTTAGCCTAATTGCATAATTTCACTAATTAACTAAGGAGGCAGTATTTGACTAAAACTTGCAAGGGAGAGGAAGCTCATTAAGGACCATAGTTTACCCTCTGTATGTAACCAAGGCCATAATTAATATTATGAGCCTTCTATAGGTAGAAAAAGATTAAAGTATCCTTGTTCTGTTTGGTTATCAGGTGAGCCTAATTGTTAAGGATTACACCATGCAGAGGGCCACTATAATGTTATCTCCAGCACAGTTTGCTTTGTCCTTCTATTGAAGTTTGTTTATAAATGTCACCATGATGTGTAATAGTCACAGATTACTTGTAAATCTTACATTAATTCTCACATAGCTGTGAATTTCTGTATATGGATCATACTCTTATCCCTAATCCCAACTTTTTTGTAACTGCCACAATAGAAGAATGTCATAATCTGAGTACAAGCATTGTACTATTATGTAAATACAGACCCCATGGGAGGGATTTTTTGCTGGAGGCGGATAGTGCCTACCTGAAGCAGAAGATATAAATAAAACAAGACTATGAATTAAGAGGCTATAATTGGTTTCTGGAGATATCGTAAACCATGTGAGTATAACTCAAGTGATTTGTATAGTTACTAAAATGGAGCAGGACAGGATAACTGGCCCTCTCTGTTTTTGGCCCTAGCTTGGAACCAAATCTCCAGGGGCAGGTTCAAAAATTAGGAAGGATGCAAATGAAAGGTTCCAGTTTTGGTCCAGATCTGTGTTTTCTACAGGTGTAGTAACAAAATGATAAGTAGAGGGACCCCACCTCTGTCAATCCAGCACTTTTTATTAACATGAAAACTCACTGTGCTTTTAAGCTAAATTATATTTTAATTGTTTTGCTTAATACTACTTAATTATTATTTAATGAACACAATCTGCCTTCTTGTTAGTGGATTCCCTTTCTAGCTCTCCCATGCACAGTCCATTACAACAATGGTTGTGGTTCTCACCTTTTCCATTCTGTGACCCCAAGTTATAACAGAAAAATGTTTTGGTGACTCACCTGCCATTTACCCATAAAGAAAGGACGGGTGGTGGCAACTCTCTGAAATCTATTTGTGACCTCCTGGGGGTTGCAACATCCAGGTCTAGCGCCTGTGAATTATAACAACCTCCCTCCGAGTTATTCTTTGCTTATTTTTTAGTCTTAATGGATGAAATTCATCCCAGTGCACACATTAGTAGAAAATGCCAATAAAATGTAGGTGATTGAAGCAATAGAGGTCTTGAGAAACTGAATAGGATTCTGTGACCATTGTTTAACAGAGAATGAGATCCTTTCTACTGTTTTTTATTTAAACCATCCTATAGAATTCTATAGCAAGGATATAATTCTGTCTTAATATATATGGGATGGTTCTAAAAACCTACCGAAAGTTGTCATTTTCTATTAAATTATGTAAGACTGCTCCATAAGAATAGGGCCAGCAAAAGATGCCATGACATTAATGTGGGTGATATGGCTTAGTTAAATGGTAAATAAAGCCCTCTGCCCTACTGCATTTCACTCAGTATGTCACATCTGAAAGCCATTGCAAGTTTATAGTGTTTCCATTATTGCTTAATTCCATAGCTCTTTGTTATGCTAAATACTTCAAAGACAGACTCAGAGTCCCTTAGTATTGATTCATTAGGCATTATCACAAGCTACCGTCTGGTTACAATTGAAGTGCACATCCGCCCTGGAACACCTACAAGATTTATGTGATATTTTGTCTCCCACCCAACTTTTAAGGACTTTAATTCTCATGTAATGTGCCTGCTGACTGAAACCCACTATCCACACAACAAGTACACTAAGGAAAGTGGAGTCAGCTTCCCAACTGACATGCCCAGTGGCCTTCAGCCCTGATCTCGAGGAACCTGTCTCTGGCCTCACCCAGTTCAGGAAGGCACCAAGCTGAAGGCAGCTGGGTAGTCCCATTGACCTCAAAGGGACTGCTCACGTGCCCAAGTACCTTCCTGAGTCAGTAGATGAAATCCTGACTCCACCGAATTCAACATGAATTTTGCCATTAACTTGAGTTTGGCCAGTGTGTTGCATCGGGGGGGGGTCACTATGAGATGAGAGAGTTGCTTTTCTCCAAAGCCCACTTCATTCTCTACTGATACCACCACCAAGGATGACAGTAGCACGTTTATGATGTGGACACATGGCTACTCTAGCCCCTGGGTGAAATGGACAATAAAACCTGCAGCTGCTTATTTTCACTGGTTATGAATCTATACCTAAAATGAACATTAGGCTGTCAAGGAGCTTGGCACATTAGGCTATAGAGCAGCTTATGGTCTAAAGACACTTCAGAGACTTTAAAACAATTGTCAGAATGGGTTTGCTTTTTTCCTAAAGTTTTCCTTGACACAGGCACAAGCTTTCCTGTATTTGTTGATGCGACATAATGAAGGCAATGCAGGCCCCCTTGAGTGCAGGTAGGTGAAATGAAGGCATGCCTGGTCGATGAAATCAATTGTTCTTTTCAAATCTACTATTAGCCCATTTCTAAATTGGTCTCTGAATTGTTTTATGAAACTAAATCCCTGTTAGAGCAGGGAAGTGGAGGCTGTGTCATAGCTGGGCAATAAACCAATTGAAAAATCATCATTTAAACTGCCCGCAGCTCAAACTATATGTCTCAGCCTGCCAAGGCCCAAACATAGATCTAATGTATGACAAAGACCCAAAATGAGAGGAGGACACAAATTACTCATGCAAGAAACTGATGCAGTCATGGGATTCTTTCAGCTAGTGTAACTACCTCTCTTTATAACCTCAATTTTGCATTTCTGATTTACCACCATAAAAGTGAGGGGAGCACCACATTTGTGTAGAGTAGTGTTAACTTTGGGACAAAAATGAAGTTTGCCCCAAATTTAAGCACGTGTTTCACTGCTTTATTGGACTGGGGCTACGGAGAGGAAAAGTTGGGATTGTGCCTAGTACTTAGAGATTCAAGGGTTTTCTGTCCCCTCTCGAGGGGAAGGGTCCAGGGGTTAGGGTGCTAGCCTGCGTATTCTGAGTCCCAGCCTCTATTCTTTGTGCTCCCACAGACTTCTTCTGTGTCCTTGGTCAAGTCACTTGGCCATTCTGTGCCTCTGTTCCCCAGCTGTTAAGTGGAGATGACAGCACTTCCCTACCTCACGGGAAGGTGTGTGAATGAGTACGTTGAGGATGGCAAGGTGCTCAGATGCTATGGTAATAGGGAGGTCATAGAAATACCTCAGCTAGATAGATACAGGGCCAAGTATAATCTGGCCCTGAATGTATGGGGTTTACGCATAATCAGGAGTGATTGTGCCAAATGGGAACTGTCCCTAGTGATGATACCACATATTAGCCTAACCAGCCACAGTTTGGTTTGTGTGACCAAATCTAGTTGTAGTGCCCCAAATATATCAACATGGGTGAGATTTTTGTGCTGCTTCTCTGCAAGGTGCAACGTAAAACTCTCAGCCCAGAGGGAGAGGGGGCTCAGATGGCTATCAGCCAGTTTTGTGCTCACCTATTGTGGACTACTGTGGGGCTGATATGGCCCTGGCATAAATCAGCAAGGTCTGGAGCATATCCTGCAGCAGCATAAAAGGACCATAACAGAGGGGAGAATTCTTCCAGTGGAATTTAAGGAGGCCTTGTAATAAGCTGTCATGCAACAAATTATCTGTTGAATTCCTGCCCTAGTCCCATGAACAGCCATTGCTAATGAATATATAAAAGAAGCTTCATTGCCACAGCTACAACCCGGTTGTATATTGAAAAAGCACAACTTCAGCATTGACTAGTTAAGCAAATGCGAGGAAAAGCTGCCGTGGAATTGCGAGGGACTTGGAATGGTTCAGGTTACAGCAACGCAGGAGAGGAATACTGACCGTTATCTGACTTCTGTATGGAGCAATTCATAAATCTTTAATGTGTGAAGTGCTGCTTGTCAGCTTTCATTTATTTTCTTTCTTCTCAGGGGGACAGGAAGACTGCATCCTATCCTATGAACCTGTCACAAGACAGGAAAGTAAGTTTCACCTGCTGGGCTATTATTACCATTATTATTTATCATGCCAAGGAGCCAGTTGAGAACTGGGCCCTTTTGGGTCAGGCTCTGTTCAAACACAGAATAAGAGACCGTCCTTGCCCAAAGAGCATACACGTCTAAATAAACAAGCCAGACAGAGTGTAAGGAAAGGGATACAATAGGCAATGGCAGCAGCCGTCATGTTAGTGCTTGGATTTTTATTTATTAGTTTGACTTTCTTAAATCCTTTTGGTGAGATTTGTTGGGAGGGGATTAGCTAGAGGGAAAGACAAAGGAGAGGGGAGGGGGCTGGTGACCATGAGTCCGAAGGCAGGAGGGGCTGAAGCAAACACCTAGTCACCACAAGGGGGAGACCCTTCAGAGTACAAACCGCAGGAAGCAAACGGATGTCCTCATTGATGTCCTTCAGTCCTGGCTTCAGCTGCTTTCTGCAGCCCCTCTGCTGGCTTCTATCACTGGCTAGCTTCTCCCTGCAGTTTCTTTTCTGAAGTCTACGTGGCCTGCTGTTGACACATGGAAGGTGGGGGGACAACCCTATGGGGTCTAGTGCCCTGTTATGTCTCCCCACACCCTCCCCGGGGCTGGAGGGTGGCCTCTACTAATAAATACATTTAGGCTATGTCTATATTCCAAATTACTTTTGTATAATTCATGTGGCGTAGGGGGTGTGAATAATCCATACCCCTGAGCGACGTAAATTACACCGACCTAAAGTGCCAGTCAGCAGGAGGGCTTCTCCCTTCAACATAGCTACTGCTTCTCATAGAGGCAGGAGTTATTAATCTGGCAAGAGAGCGCTGTCCCGTTGGCTTATGGCATCTTCACCAGAAGCGCTACAGCAGCGCAGGTGCACAGGTGCAGCTGCTGTGGTGTAGCCATAGTTATTGAATATGGTATTGAGTGTTTGTGCATTTTCTCAGCTTCACAGTGAAGCTGAGAGTATTGTTTCCCTCACAGTATAAGCCTCTACCCATGGCAGGTTGTCCTGCACAATGCCAGTCTGTAAAATTATAAAACCATAGAGCTAAAACCTTGTCTGTATGGTACATCTGCACTGCACACACCTTATGGTGGCATGTAAAGAACATACACTGCCCACCCCCTAGCACAGGCATAAATAGTAGTGTAGACAATGAGGCACTGCTTAGGTGAGTAAAGACCTCCCTGAACCTCCACAGCTCCCTATATGCCCAACCAGTGTCTCCTCCCTCTACATTGCTATTTGTAGCAGTGTCCTGTTCTGCCAACTCCCTGCTACAGGGAAGGGCTCTGGCAGGGGAGAGGCAGCAGGGGAAAGGCCCTGGGAGCTTCACACTGCTAGAGATTTTCCCAGATGCCTTCCCCCTGCCGGAGCCTTTCACTGTCAGGAGTAGCTACACACCACGGTGTGGATGCAGCCTGCTTTTCACTGCCGTGTGTAGCTACGCATGCCCTGCATACTGCTGCCAGTGCAGAGAAGGTCTAACATTGGCGCAACCCCTGTTGATTTCATTGGGATTGTGTGTAATTTAGCCCTCAGTCTCCTTGCCATGTCTCATAACATGGTTCATCTGATAGCATCTAGGAGCCACCTTGTCAAAGATAGTCATTATGTATCATCAGGCTACGAGTACAGCAGGCCATTGGCTGCAAAGGTCTACTCCAGCTGAGAGCTCTGGAATAGCACCTTGGGTACAAAATAGCTCCTCTCTCATGTACAACAAAAATAGATTTATTACTGTAAATGAGCATCTAAAATCTTCCAAAACTTCAGTCTACACCTATGAGCTATAAATCAGTTTTGTGAGCTAGTGTACATATTTGATGTTACTGTCAGAATAAAGAAAAATTATAGTCTTCATCTGAATATCACTTTCCTTTCTGTTGTTCAGTTAATTACACCAGACCCGTTATTATTTTGGGTCCTATAAAAGATCGGCTCAATGATGATTTGATATCTGAATTCCCTGATAAGTTTGGATCATGTGTACCACGTAAGTACTCTTTTCTACCTACTCCTGAATTCTGTAACAGTTGTTATGTTCTTTGATGTCATGCATACAATGCAAAAGCATTGTCAATATTTATTTTATGTGATCGTATTTCTCAAAAGCAATTTTTAAAATCTGTAATTGAGATGTAAAACTCCTAGCCAAGGTTGAGCTGAGATTCACAGTTTTGTAGAGGCTGTGCAGGAAATGGAATTTCTGTCCCATGGGAAACTTCACATTTCTGGGGGGAAAAATTGTTCCAAATGGGGAAACGAAAAGTCAGAAATGCAAAATTTCCCACAGAACACAAATGTTTGTAAAAATCCATTTTGGAAGACCCCAAATAGAAATTTCCAGCCACCTCACCTGGCAGGGAGCCAGGCAGCCCACCTGCCCACAGAGCCGGCCACCCAGGAAGCCAGAGAGCTGAGCAGCCTACCCAAGAGCAGCCCAGGAAGCCAGCCAGGAAGATATGGAGCCAGGTAGCAAGGAAAGCAAGCCAGACAGGACACCAGATGCTAGCTTCTTTGGTAGTCCAGGGAGATGGGGAGCGAAGCACTTTGCCTGCCCACCCACTAGGGTGGACCAGGAAGTCAGCCAACTAGGGAGCAGGCCACCTATGGAGTCTGGGATTCCTGGTTTTGTGCGTGGTGGGAGCCTGGATTCCCCCACCCCGTCCTCCACCAGGTGAGATGCCAAGGACCCTGGAAGCTCTGGGAGCCAGCTCAGGCAGGTTCCCAGGGAGCTCTGGCTCCTAAGCTCCCCACCAATTAGAAAGCATATTGGATGCATTTCCCAGTCATTCAGCCTTTCTCTCTCTCACCTCACTCTCCCCTAGGACTTGGGTCTTATCATGGCATAAGGGGGACATTTTTATGGGCACACATTGTTGAAAATGCTGGAAGCCCTTATGAGCTGCACCTGCTTACACCAGATCTGAATTTGGCCAGGAGTAGTCTCTGTTAAATAGTATCTTTTTTGTGAGAAAAGTGCCTACAAACATCCTAATTTTCCCATCTTTTGTTGGTCTGTGCAGATACCACAAGACCGAAGCGTGACTATGAAGTGGATGGGAGAGATTATCATTTTGTCACTTCGAGGGAACAAATGGAAAAGGATATCCAGGAGCACAAATTTATAGAAGCTGGGCAGTACAATGATAATTTATATGGGACTAGTGTGCAGTCTGTGAGATTCGTAGCAGAACGGGTAGGTTGCATCCATTTTTACTGCACTTGCAACACACCCTGTTTTGTACCACCACAGCCTTTCAGATATCTGTAAATATACAAGATATCTTCAAAGTAGTGTCCTCAAAATTATGGATATTTAAGGCTGCAAACAAGTTGTGATTTTTGTTGGTTTGTTTAAAAGTTGCGGCCAAGGGTTTGCTAAAGTTGTGGTCACACCAAAACTGCAACTCTACAACACATGCAGACCCCCTTCCCAGCCCCCGAATTTCCCAGGAAAGAGTTGCCATTGCAGCCAGGAGCAGGCAGAAGTGCCTGGACCAGGCACCCTCATCCCAGTGTCGGGAGCAGGATAGGCTCTTCCTCCCCCTGCATTGCAGCTCCCTGCTAGGCCAGGCTGCTGGGCCTCATTCCAGTAGGGGAGAAGCTGAGTCAAATCTGAGTGAGTGACACTGTGACCTGGTGCGCAGGCTCGCAACACAGGGCTGCTGTTGTAAGCCAGGCAGTTCCTCATCTCAGTGGGGGGCAGAGGCATGTGCTGCTGCAGAGAGATGGTCCCTGCCCCCAGCAGCATCCAAAGGCTGAAATTTGCAGCAAAAAGTTGCAGTGTCTGCTACAAGTTGCTCTTATGGCAATAAAATCCACTATTTTCTTACAGCTTTATGGATATTAGAATCACTCTGAAAATAAAGAACCTAGCCATGAAGGGGGCCAGTCCAGCTAGGATTAGGTTTGACAGAATGAGGGGGAAACTTAATGAGGAAGAGAAAAGAAAACTAGAAATGTAATGAAAAGATTGACTGGGGATTATACACCTAAGCTTGTGCCCACTGAAGACAGTTGCAAGACTCTGGTCTGCATTCTGCTCTGACTTTTACACTGATGTAAGTCCATGGTAGTCAATATAATTACTCTGGATTTACACCAGCGTGTGACCATGAGCAGATTTGCCCCCACTGTGGTAATACTGAGAGTTCGGTAGAAGTTAAGAGCAGGGAGCACGTTTCTCTCTTGTCCAGGGTCCAGTAGTACATGAGTTACTTCATGGAACGGATAATAGTAAATAAATGTTATTTGTTTTAAACTTCCTCCCTTTTCTCCTCTTTGGGAGAAGATCAGCTAGCCCCATCCCACCTCTTCAAAGGCCAAGCTATTAGATACCATCAGGACACTCTCTCCTTTTGTTTTAAAGGTACAAAGTTTCTTCTCAGTAGACTCAGAGTTAAGCTGAGATGGGAAGGGACGGCCTTTGTTCTCCTAAGGATACACAAGACCATTTTCAGTATGTAGTGAAGGGTATGCATGCACCAGTGCTCTTGACCAAAAGTGACATTCTTCTCTGCAAAGTTTAATTTCGTGTCATCCCTTTCACTTTAACGTCTAGATGCAACAAGAATATAATTAAATTCAGGCTAAGTGCCTGTGAGTACTATTTGAATGCCTGCCATGGCCAAAGTATGCTAAGTAACCCACAATGCCTGGAGATGTGGAATTTCCCAGGAGCATTGCCTTTGGATAACATTCAAACCAATCAGCATGTCTGGAGTTCTTTCTATTCCAGATGTGGTACCACACATCCAAGAACATACATCACAGTAATACGGATAGCAAAACACCCTTCCTACCTTTCAGTCAGCATACATCTCCATGATATTTCTCTGACCTTGGAAAAAGGATGTGATTTAAGGACAGGATTAGGTGCCTGGAACTCTTGAGTTCTAATCCCATCTCTGAGGCAGGCTCTCCCTGTGGCCCAGGCCAAGTCATTTCACCTCTGTGTCTCAGTTTCTCTACCTGTAAAATGAGACTAATACACACCTACCTCATAGGGTAGTATTCAGATTATTTAAATAGTTAATCTTTATAAAGCAGTTGAAGATGAAAAGTGTTTTATAAATGCTGAGTATTACAACAATATATAACACAAAATGTGTCACGATACCTTACAGACACCTCTGAGAGGTAAGTATTATTAGCCCCATTTCACAGATATGAAAAATGAGGCACAAAAAGATTAAGTGACTTGCCCAAGTCACACAAGAAGTTTATGTCAAAGCTAGGAACTGACCCCAGATCTCCTGACTCTGTACCTCAAGTACAAGGGCATGCTGTTATTCTTAGGAACAAGATTTGCTGATGTCCACATTAAATTCCCCCCTCCCATCTTTACGTTCATCCTAGTTGATCCTCCAAAACTGATAAAGTTGTCTTCCACATCTTCAATTTATTTCTTATATTGGCATCAAAGCAAAAGAAATATTGTGGAAGTAAACCGCCGAGTAAGAGCCCTGGAATCTAGCCTTCTCTTGCTGAGTTAGTAATGTTTGTTTTCTGGAACACTGCATTTTAGGCTTCCTTCCTTTCTTTTGGTTGATTTGCAATAAACACTGCGGAAATAAATACATACTCATCTGTTTCCAACAGGGCAAGCACTGTATACTTGATGTATCAGGAAATGCTATTAAACGGTTACAAGCTGCACAACTCTACCCCATTGCTATCTTCATTAAACCTAAATCATTGGAGCCACTAATGTAAGTATATAATCCTCTAGGCTAGTTTTTGACTCCTGTCTCAGAAGGCACAGCAAAGCTCTCATGTTAGCATTTTGCCTGTTCTCCAAAGTCAGGAAAACCAAACAAATCTGGAATACTAAAGAACTTATTTTCATGTACATAATAAATAACCAGTCAGCATGACTTAGTTGTTTGAGAATGGAAGTCAGACAACCTATAGCCTGTGTCCATTCACCGTTTGATTTTTGGGGAGGTGACTTAAATGCTCTGGGTCTTCCGCATCTGTAAAATGTTTTCATGCATCTGGTGCTGTACAACGCACAAAAATAAAGATGGTCCCTTATCTGATGAGCATACAGTCAACAGAAAAGACACGTACAAGATTCAACACAATTAGAAAAGCAGAGGTGGAGATAATGTAAAGGTTTGATTTGTTTGGTATAAGAATACCTACCCAACGTAAGAATTGCTCAATGGAGGAATACCTGCAAAGCGTTATGTTTGTTATCCTATTATTAAACAAGCAATACTAAGTTTTGGGCTGCATAAATCCTGTCGAGTTAGTGGCAGTTTCTTTAAGGATATGTATCAAGAATATAGGTAGGCTATTTTTTACTTTCATTAGAGTAAAAAAAGCTTTCAGCCAAATCTCATCAGTGCAGACAGTACTACAGGGACAAACAATGTGAAATCCATTATTTTTTGCTTCTGGAATAAGAGGCTTTTATAGGTCTTTGAATGTCTTATTTTAGAAATTCTCTGCAGAAGGAGTTTTAACTAGAATGTCAAGCTTTTGTAAGAACAACAACTAGGGTCCTTGAAGCATGGTTTATGTGGGCAAACAGAATAAGACTAAAAAATTCCTAAAAAGAATAGGAAATGTATAGAATTCAGACACTCCAAATTATTTGAACATGTACAAATTCCATGCTTTCCCATGCAGTCGACATGTGGGAAGTAATCTTTTTAATATGTGTCTTCCTAAGGAACCATCACCAACAGTTAGTTTCCAATATGAATAGAAACCTCTTAACATAGTTAATAAAATTCTTTCTGAGGGCAATGTCAAGAGGATAATGACACAACACTGAACTGCTTGCCCAGGAAAGTTACTCTGGGGTGACCAGATGTCCCAATTTTATAGGGACAGTCCCGATTTGTGGGTCTTTTTCTTATATAGGCTCCTAGTAACCCCCAGCCCCTGTCCTGATTTTTCACATTTGCTGTCTGGTCACCCTAAGTTACTCACATCACTGAACTGTACTGTAGTGAAATGACTAGGTCTCAGGACTTTTTTACAAAGGGACAAAAAAGTTAAGGCAAATCAACTAACGGTGTGAAGTCAATGTGCAGGAGTTAAAATGCAAGGCTAAACCTTCCAAGCCTCTGTTTCCACTCTGGAATAAAGTGGGCTTAGTCCTCCAAGGACCATTATTAGAGCAGCCATGTGGGAGTTTAACATGCTTTAACTTTAGTTGATTTACCTTTACTTCCCTGAGTGTCGCCATGTAGCTGAAGTCGACGTATCTTAGATTGAATTAAAATTACTTACTTTGCGTCCTCCCGGCACCAGAGGCAGCTCTAGGCATTTTGCCACCTCAAGCATGGCAGGCAGGCTGCCTTCGGCAGCTTGCCTGCAGAGGGTCCTTCAGAGGTCCGCCGAAGCCGCGGGACCAGCGGACCCTCTGCAGGCAAGCCGCCGAAGGCAGCCTGCCTGCCCCCCGCAGCGACCGCAGAGCGCCCCAGTGGCTTGCGCCCCAAGCACGCGCTTGGCTGCTGGGGCCTGAGCCGCCCCTGCGCAGCCGCCCACGGCTCCCGTGCGACTTTGCTTCCGCCTCGCGAGCTGGAGTCAGCAGTCAACAGGAGAGTGATCAGGGATCAATTTATCGTGTCTACACCCAAAGGTCGCTACCGCCGATCCAGCGGGTAGTGTAGACGTACCTTAGTAACCTAAGGTTTCTAATGACAAGTAATACAGCTAAGGGCTTGTCTACACATACAAGTTGTATGACTTAACTATGCCACTGTACATCAATACCACACCTTAGCAGATGTAGTGATACAGGTAAACGTGTCAATACAGAACAGGAAGGGCCTAATAAGCACCTTCATACCAATATTACTGTGTCCACTTATTAATTGTACAGGTGCTGATAATGATTTCAGTAAAAAATTACATCCATAGCAAAATACCGGTAGTTGTACTGGTACATAACCGTGCATAGACCAGCATAGATTTAACTACACTTAACAAGACTCCCTGTCATGAAACATGTCACCATCAATATAATTACCAACTAAACCACACTCGACAAAAAATGCCCATGAGAACAAACACAAAGACAAACGATAGAGATGACTTGTTGCTGAAATGATTAAATAAAACTGAAGGGCTCAATTCTCATTTACACTAAGGGTATTCTTCACTACGGCAAATTGTGGGCAGCAATCGATCCAGCAGGATCGATTTATCGCGTCTAGTCAGACACAATAAACCGACCCTGAGCACTCTCCCGTCGACTGTACTCCAGCTCGGCAAGAGGCACAGGTGGAGTCGATGGGGAGTGCAGCAGTCATTCACTGTAGTGAACCCCTTGGTAAATAGATCTAAGTATGTGACTTCAGCTACATATTCACGTAGCTGAAGTGCGTAACTTAGATTGATCCCTCCCTCCTTCCCAGTGTAGACCAGGCGTAGGGCTCCTTTACATCACTCTGCAATATCTAAGGGTCTTCCACTGCAGTACAGTAACAAGGCCTTAGCATGAGTGAGGTCCAGCCTGAAGACTTGTAGAAAGCAATCCTTCATGAATGGTAATGTTGAAACTTGTACTATGAGACATAATCAATTCCAGACCTGTTAATATAACCCATAAATGACTGACATATGTTTTCAAATAAACCTCTCTCATACTCTATAAAAACCTACCCTCTGGAGTGATGGAGCCGAAGTGAGGAATACTGTATTTTACAGAGAGTTGCTACAAACATTGTGTGATTGCTGAAGCAGCATTCATGGGTTACACATTCAGTTATAAACAGCCAACTTTAGAGACATTTATAGAAATACATTCTGTAGCTTAACTACTCATGATATATAACACAGCATTTCATCAGGCAGGTTCTGTCGTGATGAAAGAAATAAGGGGTAGGTCAACTGTAACAAATGCATGCTGTCATGCACTCATGGAGCATTCTTTATGCATCGTCATGCACATAATCTCCTACATGCATCACATGTCATGCCATATACAGTCCATTACCACATATTCATGTGGTTTCAGTGCAGAAGATTAAATGAGGTTTATGTGGAATACAGGATGCTTCCTTTATGTATGGTGTGAGCTGTGTTCCTGTGTTGCCTTGACAAAGTTCCCTGCTCTTCTGAAAAATAAGTAACCATGTTATAGAAAGATAAAGCAAACTAGGTCTGATTTTGTTGTTAAGACTTGGACAATCTTTTGAGCTGTAACACTAAACGCTAAACTCATGGACATTTTTCTTTCTGGCACTCGGTCACATAATACATCGAGCATGAAGAGATAGCAGCCGGGTGTAAAATAGTCTGGACATAACCCTGGTCCGAGGTGGAGATAGCGTGTGTTCTTAGCAATAGAATGCCTGGGGCCCTTATAGACTAACAGATGTTTTGGAGCATGAGCTTTCGTGGATGAATACCCACTTCGTCAGATGAAGTGGGTATTCACCCACGAAAGCTCATGCTCCAAAACGTCTGTTAGTCTATAAGGTGCCACAAGATTCTTTGCCGCTTTTACAGAGCCAGACTAACACGGCTACCCCTCTGATACTAGACACCACTAATCTTAGGTGCTCCATCAAATGGTAAAACTAGTGCAATACAAGAATGTTACTGGTGTTCAGTACATATATGGTCTACATTTTACAATGCAAATGGTATTACAGAAGCTATTCCTTTAACTAGAAAAAAACAGGAACAGAAAATACTACCAATGTGGAACATCATCAAGCTACCTTTTCTGTTAGAAATGTCAAGTTTTGTTTCTCGTGGCTGGCTGTGATTTTGACTGTCTGCTTCAACTCACGTTAACAGAGTGGAGTTCGCATTATATTTCCTTGGGTTTTGTTTTTGAAGAGGTGGGGAGGAAAGAAATTGGCTGGACTTAGTACCAGATGGTCCTTAACCTTCACATAAGTGGGCTGTGGGGGAAGAGGGAAGGTGTGGGGACCGGGAAAAAGAGTAATCCCTGCATATTCAGAGGCACACAGGGGTGCAAATCAGGCTGTCAATCTTAGGGAGGGATTGCGTCTTCCAGAGGCAAAATCCTTTGCCAAGCTCCAGTAGGATGGTGCATCTCCACACTGCGCCCAAAGGACGGCTGTGCCTCAGTGGCACAATATAAATGTTACCAGTCAGGCCTTTACAGGTAATACCTGTTATTTGGGAGCTAGAGATTTTTCTGTTAAGCTGCTACATTATCACAGCTGTATCTTCACCATGGAAAAAGGGAGAATCGTTTGCTCTCATTTGCAAGGAGAGTCTATAAATCCAGAGATGTCTAGCCCTTGTTTGTCCCTATGATTTTTCTTTTGTTCTTGATGTTAAGATATCTGTGTCTGCCTAAGAAATCGCTACACACGCTCTTTCTCATACACTAATGCGTGTGTGTGCGCACATGCACAGTGCAACCTACTTAAAATGAACTCCACTCGATGAAATTCTGTTTATTGGAAGATAGAATGAAAGTTCCTAAATTAATATGCAAATTGAAATTCCAGTTACAATAAAACGAGTGGTGGTGTGGGTTCCACTGTAAGAAGGTCCCTGTACATATAACAGATGTACAGTAATGCGGTAGGAGTTTTGCACAGGAGCCACACCTGTTGTAATCTTAGGATCCACATAGCCTACACCCTGTTCTAGCTCTCTAAAAGCCTCCCATGGTATTAAGGGACAGCCCCCTTCAGCAGTCCCTCCTGCACTGCTATTGCTGCCATCACCTCACCCTCACTCTGCCCCTGACCTCTCTGTGGTCCCAGCATGCACTAGGATGAGACATGGTCACCCCTCTCTTGCATCTCCGAGCTGTCTAACTGCAGAAGGTTAAGCTTTCATTGATGCATAAATTGTGAGGTCTGAAGGAACCATGACGATCATCTAGTCAGACCTCCTGCACAACATGGCCCAAAGAATTTCACTCCATAATTCTTGTCTCAAGACCAATAATATCTGGTTGAATTACAGCTTACCTTTTAGAAACTTTTTTTAATTCAGATTCAATAAAAGGCTCAATTTGTTAATAACTTTTAACTAATTAAAAATATATTTCTAGGGAAATGAATAAACGTCTTACAGAGGAACAAGCCAAGAAAACCTACGAGCGAGCACTTAAATTAGAACAAGAATTTGGAGAATATTTTACAGGTATGAAGTCACTTCAAAACACCTTTCCCCAAAGGTTCAATCCATGACCACAGAGTCAGCTCTATCTCTAGCTTGAAAGAATGTGTGGTACATGTATATAGTGTGCCACAGTAAAGGCCCGACATTGAGCAGTATCAGATCCCATTGAAGTCAATGGGAGTTGAATGCATTCAATACTTCGCACAGCATTTCCTGTATATCAGTGCATGTGTATGAAGTGAATTCTGTGCCTATTGAAGTCAGTGACAAAACTCCTAGTGACTTCAGTGATGCATGATAAGGCCTGATTGTCCCAATGGTGCTCCCATTAAAGTCAGCAGGAATTCTGCGATTCACTTAGCAGGTCCTAGCATCAGCTACTTGCACTGATCAGCATAGAATTTCATCCTGCTGGACTTCTGCATGTGCCTTCCCATTGTGAACAAATCCTCAAAAGGATTTTAAAGAGCAAATAATTTGTAAATAATTTTGCAGCTCTACCATGGAAGAATGGAAAGCAGGTGATAGGTTGATGCTTTCAGACTCAGTTGCCTTAAAGTTAGGACCTAAATCCATATTCAGGCAGCTAAATACAGGAGAACTGATTTTCAGAGGTACAGAGCTCACATGCCTCCATTAACTGCAGTGGGAGATGAGCCAGACACTTCTGAAATTCATTTCCCAAGAGGGTAATTTTCTCTCTTTGGCAAATGATCTCTTCACTATATAAAATATGAAATAATACAAGACCAAACTCACTGTTGGCAAAAGCAGATGCAACTTCACTAAGTGGGACCCACTTATACATGACATGCACATGGCCCAAAGTCTAATCTTCATTGGGAAAACAAAATAATCTCATTTCACTGTAACCGTTGCCAGAACTACACAACTGAGAGCTAGTTAGAATACTTTACCACTAGCTTGCCAGTACTGGATGAAATCCTGGCCAAGTCAATGGGAGTTATGCCATTGACTGAAATGGGACCAGGATTTTATCCAACGTGTGCTGTGGTTTATGTATAGCCTAGTAGCATTACAATGTGTGCAGTAAAATTGAGCACAAAAAACCCCAGACCTAGAACTTCAGAAAGCACAACATTTCATTCAAGTAGCAACCTTTCAAAACGCAGTGTTGTGTGTGCTGGAAGTAACACACAGAACACCTCTTTCTGGCAGTAAAGGAGGCATGTTCCTCTGTGTCAAGTTGAAGGGTTAAATATAAATACATCTAGACTGGTTTTTGGGCTACAACAAAACACTGGCAATACAGAGGTGCTCTTGAAAAGGGGTCAGTGTACGAACGCTGGGTAACTAATTAGTTACAGACAAAGCAAGGGGGGATTTATATTTTTATATTCTAAAGACGGCCAAACACTACAAAGTGATGTACTGTATGTCTTGTAGCAACTGAACGCAGCGCTTCACACAATATTTTGATGAAGTAGCAGATTGCAGTGAATAAAGGGATGAAGGTTTCACACAAAAATGATGAACAACTCATGCCATCTTTTTACCAGCTCTGGTTGAACGGATTTGCACAAAAAAGTATCTCCAGCTGCCCTTTGCCTAGTTTCTACCTGGTTACTTATGTTCTAAGGAGCCACCCTACTAATCTTCTAATGTTTTTGTTTTTCCCAGAATATAGGAAAGTTTTAGTGAACACATATAACAGTGACCTATATTTCAGTTCAGCTTTTGCCTTCTCCCTGGGTTCACCGACAAAATCTGACGGCAATGAAAATCTTACATTAGTGAAAGGTGTGGGCTAATTCCATGGCCCCCAGGAGGGTATGGTCTGCCAGGATGCAGTTATGGCCGCAGAAAGCTGGGCTCCCTGGTTGGTTAGAAATGTGGGCATTGACTAGTTCAGGAAGGGTGGGCCACAGCCAGGTCAGGCAGAAGATGGGCTGTGTATCTCTGCTACAGCCTCCACTGGCAGGGCTCCTAGGGAGTCTGATGGCAAAATGCAAAGCTTGACTTCCCACAACAGAAATCCCACATCCTGCCCTCCTTTGGAAGCGAATTCTTATTGGGATGCAGGTTTTCAGGCTGGCACAACAAGGTGCCATATGCATTTCTCGGCTACAGCGAAGGAGAGCCCAGGTTAACACTCTTACAATAAGCAATGGCACGGGATCTTTGTTATGGTGAATCACCATTGTATTGGCCTCATATGGGATCTGCGAGGTGCATGGCTTTCACTACACAGCACAGTTCATGTGCATTATTATTTCTTCCAGTTTTATCAACTGCTACATTAATATTGAAACTGTGCTGACAACTGCTGCTGTAAACCGTACCAATTAAAACATGAATTGTTTTCATATTGCAGCTATTGTCCAAGGAGAAAGCTTAGAAGAAATATATAATCAATGCAAACTTGTAATTGAAGAACAATCTGGGCCTTTCATCTGGATTCCTTCAAAGGAAAAGTTATAAATTAGCTACTGCACCTCTGATTATGATGGAAGAATATTTAGAAGAAAACTACACTATGCTATTTTGAGGCTTTTCTGTTTTTGTTGCATTTATGTTCTTGCAGTCAATGTGAATTTTTATGAATGTACAACACAAAGTGTTTGAAGCCATGAAGGACAGTGATGGGTCAAAAGGGTAGGAACAGAAAGACTTTTACCATACAAAGCAAATCTGTTGTGTGCGCAAAAGACCTGTTGTAGGTATAAACTTTTGACATGGGGACCCTCTGCCAAAGGGAGCTAGCCACCTACTGCACCCACATGGACATCGTGAATGATTTCAGTGGCTGAGCTCAGCGTGTTGATCGGTTTAAAGAGAAGTTTCTCAGCTCCTGAACCTTGTGTAGGGCTTGAGCCTGCAAGGGGCTGAACACCTGACCCCGGTTCATACACCTGTGGGTAGTCCCATTGAAGTCAGTGGTACTAAGCATGTGCTTAAGTGTTTTGATGGATCAGGGCCACGTGCACCTTGCTGGATTGAGCCCATAGAACCTGTTCCAACTCCTATTGAAGTTAATGGAAAGATTCCCATTGACGTTGGATTGGGTGCTAAGCTTGTCATTGCACATCAGTAGTTGGTACACCTTGACTTTGGTAACTATGCACATGTCTTGATTTCCAAAACCAAGTCAAGCATTTCTTTCTCCCCTTTGGACACACTATTATATCAGGAAATAACCCCCTGTAGTTTATTTCAATGGAATTTGGTGTTGGGAAGAGAACAGAAGCATTTCACGTCACACACATACCCACTCACACGTGTGAGGATTCACAGTACCTAAACTGACAAGGAGGGATACAACTGGGAAAAGCTTTAAAATTTTAGATTGTCTATTTTATCATTTATACTGATAGAAGGCACTTAATGATGGAATAATTTATAAAAATTAAAATATATTGATGTATAGAAACTAATTTCTATAGGTGAAAAATGTTTTGTGAGATATTTTGTAAAGATTAATTAATTGAAAGATTAAATATTTGCACCCTGGTCTGGCTGTAAAATGTAAAGAGGACCTTCAAGTTGCACTATCCCTTTTTGCAACAAATTATCTAGTAATATTATCAAACCATATAATTTCTTAAATTTTAGATGGCAATTTGCTTTTTTTTTTTTCAACTTAATCCTTCTCTTTCCTGTTATTTAATCATGATAAATTCCCATGCAAGGAATTCAAATTTACTCCCTACAGGGTTTTTTTGTTGTTACTGTTTTGGAAATACTAGGATGATGCATCTTTAAATTGAAACAGATGATTTTTCAGAGGCAAAATGTCAGTGACTTGAATGCAGTATATTATTTTCTCTCTTGAAGGGAGCCATAATCTTCACTGGAAAACATTTTATAATCATTCCTTATGCTGTAAGTGAAATGCCAGAAGCATTTAGTCCTTTTTGCTGGTAGGCCACTGACTAACTTGTGTCATCATTTCATTTCACAGTCAACAGGGGTTGTCACCAGCCTGGGGCAATGGACATTTGTGGAGAATTTGGGGAAAATCCGTGGAATTTCAGCTTGGGGTATATGGGCGGGGGGTGGGAAGTTCTTGCTTGCTGTTTCACTTGGCCCTTATTTCATATACTGATACAGATTTCACTGTACCACATCTGGAGGATAGTTACAAATAGAGGAACTGCCTTTGCTGCTGCTGCTGGACCACGTTTTATAGAAAACCCACAAAATACTGCAGGAATCCAACACACTTTAGCTGGTAGCTACTTCGATCCTATTTAATAATGACATTTTAAGGGCAAACATTTCAGTTACCGAGTTACCGATAGAATATTCAATTGTCTATTTAAAACTTTGAGACTTATATGTCTATGCTGTCCTGATATGACAGATACATGCAGCCACTCTCAGTAAATAGGCTGATTAGCTGGATGTTTATAAGACAGCCATCAGCAGTGACAGGGTTAACAATATGGGTAATGTAGCAATCATTAGGCCTCATGGTTAACACAGTATTAAAATGGATGTGAGAAGTTCATGCTTCCTTTAGTGTTATTTTTTTTCTGCCTGGCCAGCACAGATTCAAAGACAGAATACCAGTAGAGTTTCTAAACTATCTCCATCATCAGAAGGGCTAGACATTAAAAGGAAAGAAAGCAAGCTTAGATTCTGGATAATTATGCAGAAATCCACAGGAAGGTCCTAGATCCCTGGAAGTCATGGATTTTTCCATGCTGACAAAGTACTATTGTCTCAGGTCCGGCCCAGGCCCACCTGAACTGATAACCAAGTATCCTAAAGCAGGAACTCCATTCTAATTTTCAACTCCGTTTTTAAGCAACCACATCTGCTTCTTTGTTTCTTAGTTCAGCATGCGACCTTTTACGATACTATCCTGTTAGTAAATGTTCTGTTTTGTCATGTGCTGTGCTTTACGGTGAACAGTAACACTATGGCTGAGTACAATCAATTTTTCCATCAGTCTTTGGTTACTGTAGTACATTATTTATTTTTTCCTGTCTGTTGTTTGTGCTTCCAATTTAGAGTTGCCATTGCACTTCTTATATTTTTTAAATAAAACATATATATATTTAAAAAAAAATCACCAACAGCAGCAGTGAGAGGTCTTATTTCCTGTAGGGTTTGTACCTCCATTTGTTTTGTGTCTTGATGTTTTGCGTTTCATGTTACAGCGTAGTTAGTGCTGCCGTTCAGTTTTTTTAATGCAGCCATTCGAAGTTGCATTGGGTGACAGGGAGAAAAGAAATATGAAGTTAACTCAGTTACATCTGGTGCAAAAAAACAACAACTCAGTTTGGCGCCTCAGACCACATTGGTGCTAATACCAGTAAACATTAGCAGATCTCTCTCTGTCTATATAAAAAACTTGCAGGTGTCTACGAGACAACATGCAAATGCTGGACCCTTTAGGAAAAGTGCCAGATCACATCACTGGTGCTATTTCTCATGTTCTGGCACAATGTGTAGCACCACAGGGTCTAAGTTGAACCAAAAATATCATGGCTTATTGTCCATCCATGAATGATCACACTGACATCTTGCTATCTTTGTACAGATGAGCAATAGTTCAACCTATTTATTTCTCCTCCCCAAAAATCTTCTTCCGTGCACTGGCCTCTCTTAGTACCTGCTATTGGGGCTCAATGAACTTACACTCTAGTGGTCTAGCTACCCAATGCAAGAGCCTCTCTTTCTACCTTAATTCCCCCTTTTTGTCAGGTAAAGAGGCCCCTTGTCTACACTAGCACTTTGTAACCTCTTATATTAAAGGCGCTCTCTAAAATAAATATGTAATGCAACTGTGTTAGTAGTTAGCATGGCTTGATGAGCCAGTGTGACTAGGGCCCTACAAGTCAGTCCCGTGAAAGAAGAGTCAGGGTTAAATCTCTCCCTTGCACTGGGATTTCAAATCCTCACTCTGGAAAGCACTGCTGAATCTGAGCTAATAATAATTATGAGCCATCTCTAGCTATGTGTCCTAGTGACCTAGTTAGTGAACACCTTCTCAGCTAGTTGTATTATTTTTCTATGGAGAGTTTGATGGTGTGTTATACTTTCATCATTATAAACGCTTGCTTAGCAAAATTCAGTCAAGTGAGGGGGGGGCGGGGGTTGGGGTTTTTTGCTTTTTAAGTCCACCAAAGGATTATTCAGCGAGTGACCATGTGTGTAAATATTTGTAGAAAAAGCACTCAAGAACGAAAGCCTCTGTCCCCTTTTTACAGCCTCAGAGTTAAAGCCATACCATGGTCCCCAGTAGCAAAAGGAGGTCTTGCATCAGGCACAATGTTGAATGGGGATTTTTTTCCTCTCAAACTGTCTCTTCACAATCGCATGCATGAGTTTTATCTGGTGACTTGTTTTCATGCACTTGAGCCCATTTCTTAATGAAGTAAATCTATTTTCCAGTCCCGTCAAAAATGATAACACAGCATCTGGTCAACTAGCGCAGCATTGATAACTGCTCATCAAGACATAAGAAGAGGAACAGTTCCCTTGAAATATATTATGGGGCGCAAACCATTATCAACAATGACAGCAACACAATCTAAATTCTGTTCAGAAGGTGGTGGGGGGTAGGGCTGGATCCTCAGCTGGTGTACAGCATTGTTGCTCCATTGACTTGAGTGGCGCTCATCCCATTTATTTCATCTGTAGCTACATGTAATAGTTCCCCTCATGTTAGCCTGTATTTAGGAAACAACAGTTTATTACTCCGTAACATTAAGGGCTAGATTTGCCAAACTCCTCAGCACTGGTTGAGATTTTTTAAAGTGCTAAGCTCCCACCTGGCTTAATATTTGTACTGGGATAGCGCGTAGGAGGCCCCGTCATGGAGTGGGGCCCCAGTGTGCTACAGAACAAAATGACCATCGTCTCTGCCCCAAACAGCAGGTGGATTTTCAAAAGGGTTCAGCACACAACTGCTCCTATCGAGAGTGACAGGAGCTATTGGGTGCAGAACACTACAGCACTGGGAGCCAGATTCTGCCTCTGCCTCACACTGTGTTGGCACCATACTCAGTTTCCTGACCCGTTGATCTGGCTCAGACTAACCACAAAGGCCTGACATAAGACAGCATTTGAGCGGGAGGGGTATATCACTCACCGAATAGCAGGAGACATCTAAAGAAATGACACCGTTGACCTCCCCCAGTGGAATAATGAACTTTTAATTATCTTAATTTCTAGACTTGTTTCCAAAGTTTGAACTGGCAAGTTTCCAAAGTCTGAACTTTTGAGTGGCAACAGGCTGTACGCAGACTGCTTTTGTTTGATACTTGATGCTGTGTGTCTGCTTGACAGGATGTTTCTCAAGCCAGCTATAGTTGGGGATAATCAGAAGCTGAACAAAGTACACTCTCCAGCGTACAGTTCTGTTACGTGTAAATATTCTACGCCTCCATTCCATTCGTGTAAAGAATAAAGCACACACAATTATAAAAATTGAGATGTATATTTCATACGAGTTGTGTCTTTGCTTATTTATTCCATTACAAGCTCTCAGTTGTGGTTCAGTTGTAAATGCTTGATAGAGTGTTTATAAATATGTCATGAATTTTATTATAAAATATTAATATTAAAGCATTTTTACACTTTATAGCAAATGGCTCCTTCACAAGGCATAATTTGTCTTTTTTTCCCTTAAGGTGAAGTAGTAAAAGGGAACGTGTATGCATTTAATTTGGGCTGAGATATGTTCAGATTTATTACACAAGCCAAACTGTTAGGATGAACACAATTCTGGCAGTGAGCAGTGGTATCAAAGAGGCATTATAGAAATGAGGGCTGGAAAGGCCCTTGAGAGGTCATCTAGACCAGACCCTTTCCCCCATACACACAGACAGCTCACGTATGTGTTTCTCAAACTGGGGTTGTCGTTTGTGTAGGGAAAGACCCCTGATGGGCCGAGCTGGTTTGTTTACCTGCTCTGTCCACAGGTCCAGCCGATCGCGTTTCCCACTGGCTGCGGTTCACTGCTCCAGGCCAATGCGAGCTGCGGGAAGCGGCACAGGCCAAGGGATTACTGGCCGCTGCTTCCCGCAGCTCCCATTGGCCTGCAGCAGCGAACCGCAGCCAGTGGGAACTGCAATCGGCTGGACCTGCGGACAGGGCTGGTGTCTGTCTAAATTGTTGATAAAAAAACACCCATGATAGTGAGTCCACAACCGTCCTTGGTAACCTGTTCCAATACTTAACTATCCTTCTAGTTAGAATGAGTTTCCCTAATGGCCTACCTAAATCTCTCTTGCTGCAGAAGAAGCCCATTACCACTTGTCCTACCAATCAATCATTGTCTTCTTTATATCAGGTTCCCCTCAGTCTTTTCTAAAGTTTAAACATGTCAACTTTTTTTTAAAAAATCTTTCCTCATAGATCCTGTTTTCTAGCCCCTTTAGCATTTTTGCTGCTCTCCTATAGTTCCCTCCAATTTGGCCACATCGTTCTTTAAGTGTGGCACCCAGAATTGGACACAGTCCTCTTGCTGAGGCTCACCAGAGCTGAGTAGAGAGGGATAGATATCTCCCAAACCTCACATACGACACTCCTGTTAATCACAATAGACCTCTTCCTGCTGCACTGGTCCCTTTTTTGAGAGATGTACTGTATGGAATATTAAATCATGGGGAGAAATGCCATTTTCGTATGCTCTCTGCCTTTGACATTTATCGGGAACAGTCAATGTATGTGTGATTTCTTGGTGTATGTTTCTTTAAGGAGCTGTGCTATATTTCTAGGCTCAGGTGAGTATTATGTGACCAGCAGACTAAATATTTTCTTTTGTTTAATTCACACACCAGATTTAACTGAAATGTTGGCTTAGTGGAACATGCGCTTCTATTATACTGCATTGTACTAATTGGCATGTAGCATTGGCCTTGGTCCTCCAAATGAATCTTTGCAGATGGATCTTTGGGCCCATGTGAAGCCCATTGACTTCAGTGATTTCTCTGCACAGGTGCAGAGCTGACTGCAGGGCCTTTGTTTTTCATATTAACTGACAGAAGAAATGGAAATGTGGATCAGAGAACTGTAAATGAGCATACAGAGCAAAGATAGCCATGCACAGAATTTTCAAACAATGGTTAATAGTCAAACCAATAATTGTAATATTTTGTATTACTTGGACAGAGCCAGAACTGATGGGGAAATCTAAAAATAGCCCAATATAGCCCAATATGGTATCCATGCTTCATTCTCAATTCAGAATATTAGAACTTTTTATGCTCACGTTTACTGAGAGATGTGTCACAGGGCTGTGTTGCTGCAGCAACCTCATCAACCAATCTAAGCTGTCCTATGGAACAGTGTTTTGGAAAATACAACACAGCTAAAGTTGGCCTCTTTGCCCCCACACCTTATCGTCTCTCCTTAATAACAATATTTAGCATTTATATAACACATCTCAGCTTCAAAGTGCTGTGCAAACATTAACTGATTAATGCCTTGGGCTATATTCTGAAAACACACCAGATGCCAGTAAAATAGGTAATATCTCAATTGCAGAAGCCCCCTAATAACTATGACTATATATTCAAGCAGCGACAGTAAATACAGCTACCCTGCCTGGTCATATTAAGTATGCTACATAAACAATACAAAGTCCTCTTATTCGTAATAGCGGAACTCCCCTCAATGCCAGCTGGGCTGCATGTCAAGTCAAGATTGTGAGGTTGCACCAATGTAACTGAGAAAAATGTAAGTTGTCAGCATAAGAATAAGAACATAAGAATGGCCATACTGGGTCAGACCAAAGGTCCATCCAGCCCAGTATCCTATCCACTGACAGTGGCCAATGCCAAGTACCCAGAGGGAGTGAACCCAACAGGTAATGATCAAGTGATCTCTGCCATCCATCTCCACCCTCTGACAAACAGAGGCTAGGGACACCATTCTTTATCCTTCCTGGCTAATAGCCATTAATGGACTTAACCTCCATGCATTTATCTAGTTCTCTTTTAAACCCTATTATAGTCCTAGCCTTCTTCTCAGGTAAGGAGTTCCACAGGTTGACTGTGCGCTGCGTGAAGAAGAACTTCCTTTTATTTGTTTTAAACCCACTGCCCATTAATTTCATTTGGTGGCCCATAGTTCTTATATTATGGGAACAAGTAAATAACTTTTCCCATAATTCACTTTGGCCACACCACTCGTGATTTTATATCGCTATCATATTTCCCCTTAGGCTCCTCTTTTCCAAGCTGAAAAGTCCTAGCCTCTTTCATCTCTTCTCATACGGGACCCATTCCAAACCCCTAATCATTTTAGTTACCCTTTTCTAATGCCAGTATATCTTTTTTGAGATGAGGAAACCACATCTGTACATAGTATTCAAGATGTGGGCATACCATCACTTTATATAAGGGCAATAAGATATTCTCCATCTTATTCTCTATCCCTTTTTTAATGAGTCCTAACATCCTGTTTGCTTTTTTGACTGCTGCAGTACACTGCATGGACGTCTTCAGAGAAGTATCCACAATGAATTGGAGATGTGATTGCAGCATGCGTAGACTTACCTGCACTAGCTTTAATCTAGTTAGGTTAGATACCAATAGCAGCAACAGCATGGGCTTGTAAATCACTTAGGCTCTCTGCAAAATTTCCCTGCTAGTCAGCATGGTATTTATCATCAACAAATCCAAAATATGCTGGTCTATCCTGTAACAACCATATCAAAGGCAGGCTTGGGCAAAGTCACTCTTGGAAAGTCTTTATGTGCTAAATAAGCATCTCAGTGGTTTTGCTTTTCTTTTTTCTGTTTTGTTTTTGTCAACATGAAAATAGCTGTAGCTAAGCATAGTCCTCCAGTGCAGGTAGGCTGACCTTGTGCCAGAACACTGCCCCCAGGGAGTCTGTATCAGGTAATACTCCTACTTCTACTCCCTGTGGAGAAGCTACTTCCTTGGCAAGGGCTGCCACTGTGCTGCAGAACATAGCAAAGGGGGTGGGTTACAGAGCCAAGGAGAGGAAGTCTAATTTTAGCCCTCAAGCTGCTGAATTAGTGGTGCAGAGGCTCATTAAGAACTCTCAGCTAATCTAAGTACTGAAACTTAGAGCTGGTCTACACTGAAAGATTAAGTCGCCCCAGCTACGTTGCTCAGAGATGTGTGAAAAAACCCACACGCCTGAGCGCCGTAGCTAAGCTGACCTAAATGCTGGTGTTTTAAGTACTAGTTTGAAGGAAGACTTCATCTGTTGACCTTGCTCCCACCTCTCAAGGTAGCAGCTTAACTACAGCACTGGGAGAACCCCAGTCTATCTGTAACAAGTAATGATACACAGTGCTTCAGCTGCAGCTCTGCCGCTGCAGCATTTTAAATGTAGCCATAGCCTTAGACATAGCTCATGGTGAGAAATAAGTAAGACTATTGGACCACTTGCATCAAGGGAGTTATGCTGTTGTAAAGTGAGCGTAGGTGTAATCAGAATCACGCCCATGCGATACACAGCTGCCTGAATGAAATCCCAAGGTAAAAGCATGAGATTTTTTTTCCCCAGTAAGTACGGAACATAAGTGACTACTGAGTGGACTAAAGATAAGTGTATTTGAATGCTCTGCTGTTGGAAAACTGTGCCCATAATTCAAGAAGGAGGCTGATAAATTGGAGAGGGTTCAGAGAAGAGCCACAAGAATGAATCAACTATTAGAAAACATGCCCTACAGTGATAACCTCACGGAGCTCAAGCTATTTAGCTTAACAAAGAGAAGGTTATGGGGGTAATTTGATTATAACCTGTATCTACATGGGGAACAAATATTTAAGAGTATAGTATGATCTAATGGCTGGAAGTTAAAGCTAGACAAATTCAGACTGGAACTAAGGTGTACATTTTTGTCCAAGAGGGTAATTAATCAATGGAACAATTTACCAAGGGTCACAGTGAACTCTTCATAAGGAACAATTATTAAAGCAAGATTGGATGTTTTCCTAAAAGTTATGCTTCAGGAATTCTTTTGGGACAGTTCTATGGCCTGTGTTATACAGGAGGTCGGACTAGATGATCGTTGGATTTAGGAACTGATGCGTCTATGAGTGCAGAAGAGTCACCATTATATGCAAAAGGACTGTTTCAGGCACTGGGTGGAACTGTGGAAGATAGTTGTTACTGCTGAAATCAGGGGCACAGGTATAGGTGAAAAGACGGAAGAAAACAATAGGGTTAAGAAGGCAAAAAGGGGAGGGAGCAAGGCATCACCATATACACCTCTACCTCAATATAATGCTGTCCTCGGGAGCCAAAAAATCTTACCACGTTATAGGTGAAACCGTCTTGTATCGAACTTGACTTGATCCGCCGGAGCGCACAGCCCCCTCCCCCCGGAACGCTGCTTTACCGCATTATATCTGAATTTGTGTTATATCGGGTTGCGTTATAATGGGGTAGAGGTGTACAATGAAGTCCATAGTGAAGCTGAAGGCAAAGAAGGAGAGATCAAGTAGCAGGAAAGGAGCAAGAGACCTGGAAGATGACAACCAGGTTGGGGTTAGGGAATGTGACAAATTTTTATACATTTGTGAGGGGAAAGTGGAGACCCATGGAAAGCTGTCATTTACATGACAGCAAAATGCAAGTGCAATACAACAGAATTTTCTATCTGCTTCGCACTGGACTCTGCACTGTAAAATTGTCTAGACAAGGAACAGGGCAATAGAGAAGTTGGACCGTGGAGTCTGACTTTCAAAGAAAGTGAAGGACTTTGTGGAGACAGGGTAATGTATCATATTAATTACAATCATATGGTTCTATTTGTCTTTAAGCTACAAAACACTCAGCTGGTCTTTGGTGTAGGATAATTGCAAAAACAATGTACAAAGTTGGTGGTTTAAAACTTAGAGGATCAGAGCCTCTTCTGGTGTAAATCAGCACAGCTGCATTGAAGCTGAGGAGCTAAGCTAACATTCATCATTGTAATCGTTGCATGAGAAAGGTCACACTGAGGAAATCACATGAAGAATAAACACAGTGCCCACGTGAAATGAGTAGCGCTGTGCCTGTTAGAAGATGGTGGTGATGACAGATGATTTCTGAGAATAATTGTCAGCTGCAATGAAACAATTTTTATAGAACCACAGCAGCTTTGCTCTCTTTCCTTCCATCTGAGCAGCAGCTGTTCAAAGAGCAGTCCGCTGGCATCATTAAACTTGAAAGTAGTGGGCTAAAATGTCATTGTTAAAATAATGCCATAATCTTGACAATGTCAAACATGGCGGCATTTTCAATTATCTTTGTAACAAAACAGTTTAAACTGAGAGAAAACAAAATACAGATTTGGAAGAATTCTTCCCATTTTCAAGAGTTTGGCAGCATACTTTTATCAAATTTAGTTTTTGTCTAGGACAAAAGTTCATACTTTCTACTCATATCATTACCTAGGTCCATTAGAGCTTGTTGAATATTCTTTGCTGAATACATTATTCAGCATCTGTTACCACTTATTCATCAAATGTTATATTCAACTAGTATGTATTGGCTGTATTCTACCTGCTCTGCAGTTTGTTGAATCTGATTTGCTGAGTAATTTATTTGATGAATAATGCTGGTATTTCTTGAATAAATTAATGGACAGATATTTCTAAGCATTCGGCCAGCTCTAATCTCTATATACGTCTGACATTAAAATGTCTACCACTCTCTATACACAGAGTGTGTAGAGTGTAAAATGTCTACCACTCTCTACTATCACCCAGTACTAATTGCATGGGGGACCCATAATCCTCCTTTTGCCACTTCATTCCATTTCAGAAATACTAAGAAAAAGCAAATATATATGAAATACTGGCGATCTGTGTTTAACAACTTGAGGCAACCCTGCACATTCCTAACTTTAGAACAATGGACAAATAGACTATTACCACATAACCCAGTCCAGGTTTTCAACTGGACCCAGTAGAAGCTGGGACAGGACTGTGGGCGTTGTAGTCAGTGCAGATTTAGATGCTCATATGGTGCAGATGAGTTCAATAAGGCATATAGAATCTTGCTTTTTCAAGATCTGAGTATTGGTACATTAACTGAAGAATTTTCCAGGCAGCTGGGCTAAAACAATGGGGATCAGCCACGGGGACGAGAGGAGAACCTTAGAGGAACAACTTAGACAATGGGGGCCTCCTGTCTTATGTACATAAAACACAAATAGTCATGGAAATTCCTGATCTAAACACAACCACCATTGCATTTCCCAAGCGCTCACACAAGAGGGCCAAAAAGTGCCAAACTGCACACCTGAATGTAATCCACATAGCTGGCTCCAAAGTCACCCAGCCCTTGGGTCCAAATGCCTACTAAAGCGCCTGTCCCAAATCCATGTGCCCAGACAGAACTGAGCAATGCCACAGTGATAACCCACATTCTACTCGATCTGCAGACTGTGATGGATTGTGTCTCAGGGCACCTATATTTGTGCATTGACCTTCAAGGACCAGATTTTCAAGTGCTCAGCAATCACAATTGAAGGCCAGATTTTTGCTTTTCAACCTGTGGTCCATGGACCCTGGAGG
Organism: Chelonoidis abingdonii; assembly: GCF_003597395.2. Taxonomy (NCBI): domain Eukaryota; kingdom Metazoa; phylum Chordata; order Testudines; family Testudinidae; genus Chelonoidis; species Chelonoidis abingdonii. The sequence continues at coordinate 354,651,692 of NC_133769.1, forward strand.
TCGACAGACTACGTCTAAGATTTCCACTTGCTCCACACCTCCATTTGAAATTTTTTAGGGGTCGGTCAATGGAAAAAAACACTGATCTGTTGTGTTTCTATGCTACAGCTGCCAGCAGCTCCCCTAGTAAATATAAAACTCCCACTGTTAGTGAGGCTAAATGATAATGCTTAAAAAGTAAAGCATGGGGGTTCCTTGCATCCCTAAGGCCTGAGTTGTTTTCCTCCACATCACATGAGTGCAATAGAGCTGATGCCATGAGCTCTGTGTACATCGCTTGGGATCCCTTATGCCATGCTGGGCTGAACAGTTCTGTTTGGGGGTGATTTGTACTGGAGGTGCCTTGCTCACCTTTCCTTGGAGATTGTCTCTCATTCATTCCAGGAAGGCAGATGGCTCTCTGGCACCATAAGGGGCAAAGCCATTGAAGGGGATGTATTAATTTACAGGAGCTGTTTACCTTAGATCATCCTGGTTAATAAGAGATGGCTGGTAGAGCTTGAGACCTTCATCAACATGGAACTGAGTTAAACCCATGCTGTGGTTACAGGTTCCTTTACAGCCAGACAGATGTGCAAATGCAGTAAAAGATGCAAATGCCGGAATGTAAGATTCCTGACCTTCAATAAGCACAGAAACAACCACAAACTGCAAAATATCAATCAGACAATGGGGTATTCTTCTAACTGGCCCATAGGCACTGGAGCTGAAGTGCCACAGGGTCTCTGCCCCTAGGAATCAAAGTCCTGGTAGCTCTGCACAGGAGAAAGCTGTTGAATCAAGATATTCTGCCTGAGCATGTAGCTGTCACTTGAGGGCTGAACAGAGAATGATTCCCAGGGGAAGCTGGAACTGACTTAGCTGCATCACTTGTAAATGTCTGGAGCATTGCAGTCTGATGAGCTTTGAGTGTTTGGCATCCCCTGGCTGGCAAAATTTTGGCACTGGGACAAGTACATAGGAGACAGTGGCAGGCTGAGGGGACATCTTACTGAGTACTGAAGGGATGGCCACCTCAGTAGGCTTAGAAGTATTTGAAGACTAAGGCAAGATGTTGGCTTACCTAATGTATTGTAGTAACAGCAGGAGAAGCATTACTGAGGATGTGTTGGGGTTTGTTCATGTTTACATTTCTGTAATCTATGTATCTACTTGTAACCCTTGTGCTAGGTGGACCAACAGCAAAAATTTGAAGCTGGGCCCTACAGAGCTATAAGCACATTGCTTATTGTCAGTCAGCTGCATGTGTGCTCTCTCCACATGCTGTCTCAGCCCTGGACAGATAGTTGGCTCAGCAGATCTCAATAATGCTACCCAGAAAGAAGGACCACGAGCACAGTTCGATGACAAAGGCACTCGGCCAGGTTTATTGCCCTCAAGACACTATCCCAGTGCCCTGGCCCTGTGGTTAAAAGTACACTAATAAATGAGTGCCCAGTGGCCAGGAACAGCTCAGTCAGCAGTGGGAATTTCTACTGTCCCCAAGGCCTCACAAAGGGTTAAAGTGAGGTACTCCAATGTTTATACACTGAGACATACAATGCTCATACCATCTTATGTCTTTCATGACATCGCTTGTCACCTCCCCTTGTAGCACGCTCTAGGTGTCTTGGGCACAACATCCCTATTCATTACTTCTAGCAATCCCTCTTATCTGGTGGTAAGCCAGGATTTCCCTGGGCTAATCTTCTGGAGTGTGTTCTCACACATACTCAGTGTCTGTTGCTTCTTGGGAGTGCCTGTGTTTTAGCCACACTAGCAATACTTTTGCCAAGGTTATATTGTGAACTTTTAAACATCTACATTAATACATGGCCTGACTTTGGTTCACAGCCTCTGGTTCAGGCCTCAGATCATGCACCAAGCCCAGTGCGCCAGGCTCTCTCTTTTTCCTACACTGCTTAAGGTAAAGGATTAAATCCCCTAGATAGCCACTGTAGTCAGCTCATAGGCCCAGATCCACAAAGGTATTTAGGAACTTAACAGACATTGATTTTACCTCTTACAGACCAAAGGATGGGGGCAAAGATCCACATCTGTCCTAGACCAGATTACCTGTCTACCTGTCTACCTAATTTATAACGCACCCATCCCCGTGTTAAATAGCAATGAGACTGTAGAATATTAACACTGCCCAACCGCCTATCTGTTGTATAATGTAATTCTCGTGTATTTGAAAATGTTGAGAACAACACCTTTGCGTTTGCAGAAAGGGGAACCAGAGGAGGAGGGAGGATGACAAACATTACAGAAGAGACATTTTCATTGTAATGGCCACAAAAAATAAATGTCTCTGTTGGGGAGAAATAGGTAGAGAGACCCAGGCATTGAAGGACAAGCAGAGCCGTGCCTGAGTTACTGGAGGAAGAGCTTATCCATGTGGAAATTTGACTTTTTGTAATGTTGCCAAGGTCACAGAGACCTGCCGTTGTCTCCTGAGGAGGGACATGAGTTAAAGCTGCCTGCAGGGTGCATTAACCTATGAAGCCAATATTTTTTCTAGCCTGCAAGTTAAAAAAAAAAAATCACTTTGGAAAAAGAGAATAATTATCCCTGCCTGTCCTCTTTTAAACATGAACATTGGCTTCATGTCCTCCTGACACATAAGCAAATACCCGGCTAATTAGCTGAACCAGGTACCACACATGCAGGAACAAGGATCCCAGTGGTATGAAAAGGAGAGACGAGCCTTCATTTCAACCCCTGCAATTTTTTTTTAATTAAGTCTCTTGTTAGATGTGTAAAAATATCTATGTGTGTTTGTCTTGGGTATGCTGCAGCAGGGAAATACTGTTCCCAAAACTCTGGTAATGTCAGCATTCATCTCCAGTACAAACCTGAACACTGTAGCTCGCTCAGTAAGAGCCCCAACATCAATTTTTATTTTAAGATCCATTGGAAGCATGTGAAGGAAAGTCAGTGTTTGCCAAAGAGAGCGATACTAATGGAACACTTCTGGGAGTATATTTAACAAAGGGAGACCACGTGCCCCAGTGGACAGAACACTGGTGTGGGAGTCAGGAGCCCTGGCTTTCATTCCTGGTGCTGTTGCTTAACTGGGTGACCTCGGGACACATCACTTCCCTCTCAATCTCAACTGCCCCATCTCTAAAATGGGGATAAAATAGTGCCCTCCTTTGTGAAGCACTTTGAGTGATTATGGATGAAACCCGCTATGTAAGACAGAGGATTATTTGCAGTCCAACAGCCTTAAGTCCTTAATAGGGTGGGTGGGATGTGTAATGGCCCATTATTAGTTCCTGTTCTCTGCACTGTAACCGCTAGTCTATTAGAGGCCTATATTTCCGTCGGCGTCTTCCATACATATAGCTTAGAGCATCTACCAATTACATATAATAACTTTACAACCCCAAAGTGCTTTACAAATACAGGATTCACTTTACCCACCACTGCAATGCATCAGCCTCAGGAGTAGACGCATGGCAACAGAAGAAGAGAAAAATGCACAAACTGATTCCTTGACTATTTTTGCCCCACTCTACCATTATTGCATTAAAAGTTCAACCCGAACCTGAGTTTTATTTTGTTTGCATTCCCCCGTTAATATAAATTGCAGGGAAAAAAAGACTTGTGAACTCCAGCTAACATTCTGAATCAGAAATATAATTCTGATGTGTTCAGACAGCTTCACATCTCTGAGACAAGCCAAACCCTACTGGGAAAAAAATGGTTGAAATGCAGGGTGAGTTAATCTTAGCAGAATATACTAATCCATATGGGAATTTAGCCAGGACACTGGGACTAACACATCTAATTTTGCAACGAAGTGTCATGAGATCTCCTGTGACCAAAGAGTTGGCACCACCAACAGCAGAATGCCCGCTGATCCCGTGCTGGGGAATTCGTCTGGCTATTGAGCAAGGAGTGTTACCTGTGGCATTTCTTTTTATTCATATTACTATAGGCCTAGTGTCTATTGGGAGTCTATTGTTCTAGGTGCTGTACAGTCCTTGACCCACACAATTCAATGTTTTAGTAGATGAGAGGGGAAACAGTGTACACAAAGGTGACGTGATCTGCCGAAGTTTCATGTACCAGGTTAGCAAATAGAACCCAGCTTTCCTGTAGTCCAACTGAGTCACTGAATCTAGTAACACCATCTGTGGTTGGAGGTCAGTGATCTGTGCACTGAATTGTCCAGACTCGACTTATTCTAGGAGCTGTGATAACTATTGAACTAGAGCTGAATTTCTGTCCCATGGGAAAGGCCAATATTTTGATATTTCTTGGCATCACAAATCAGGCCAGAAAGTCAAAATAGCTAAACTTGTTATGGAATACAAAAATTCAATTTTTTTTTGTTCCCATAAATTTTATTTTATTTATTTATTTATTGATATTTTTAAGCAAAACAACTGGCATTTCTGAATTGAAAAATATCAGTTTGTGTCCACTAAATAAAACATTCTGATTTGGGCCAACCAGACCCCAAATTATTCATTTTTGATGTTCCAAAATCTGCTTTTGATGTTCATAATCTACCTTTTCTGCAGACAAATTTGATTTAGCTGAAACGTATTTGAAAGTTTTTAACCAGTCCTGTTCAGAATCCTAGGCCATACAGCTGCAGGATGTGAGGTTTAGTGTTCATAATTGATAGGGATAGAGATTTGTGAGCACTGATAAGGAGAAATCATCAAACACTCACATCAATCAATTGCTTTCCATGGTGAAGGCAGCAAAAAAAAAGTGACAAATATGTAGGGTTACCAGATAGCAGCTGTGAAAAAACAGGACAGGGAGGTGGGGTGAGGTTACAGGCACCTATATAAGAAAAAGTCCCAAAAAAGAGGACTGTCCCTTTAAAAACAGGACAGCTGGTCACCCGACAAATATGTTAAGGTATATAGTGTTGCTGTATCAGAGTCAGTCCCAGAATATTAGAGAAACATGGTGAGTGAGGTAATATTTTTTAGTGGACCAACTGTTATTGATGAAACAGAATATTGTCTAAGGTCCTTCCGCACTCTGACTCGAGGGTAAGATGTGGACTTGCATAGAATCTCTAAACTAACTACCAGCTTACATCTGGTTTTGCTGCACCACCCAAATTATTTATGAGTTATTTGGAAACTCTACTCTCCCCAGAATATCTCCTCTGTCATAAACAGATAGTTAGGGTTAATCTCTTTACCTGAAAGGTTAAGAAGCTCCGAAACCTGGCGACCTGACCGAAGACCAATAAGGAACAAGATCTTTCAAATCTTGTGGGGGGAATCTTTTGTTTTGCGCTCTTTGTTTTGGGGGTTGTTTGCTCTTGGACTAAGAGGGACCAGACGTCAGCCCAGGCTCTCCAATCTTTCTGAATCAGTCCTCATGTTCAAACTTGTAAAAATTAGCCAGGCAAGGAGTCTTAGTCTTATGTTGTTTTCTCAACTTGTAAATGTTTCTTTTGCTGGGAGGATTTTACCTCGTTTGCTGTAACTTTGACCTAAGGCTGGGGGGGGCCCTCTGGTCTATAGGAACTGATTTCCCTGTAAAGCATTTTCCATCCTGATTTTACAGAGATAATTTTTACCTTTTTTCTTTAATTAAAAGCTTCTTTTTAAGTAACCTGATGATTTTTTCCTTGTTTTAGAGATCAAGAGATTGGATCTGACTCACCAGGGATGGTGGGGGAAAGGAGGGGGGATAGTAATTTCCCTTGTGTTAAGATCCAAGGGATGGATCTGGATCACCAGGGATTGGTGGGGAAAGGAGGGGATGGTAACTTTCTCCTTGTTAAGATCCAGAGGTTTGGATCTGTGTTACCAGGGAACTGGTGAAGTCCCTCAAGGCAACACATGGGAGAGAACAAAGTTTTTGTGGGAACAGAGGTGCCCCAGACATGAAATTCGGGTGTGGCAGTATACCAGAGCTAAGCTAGTAATGGCTTAGAAGTGTCCATGCGGGTCCCACATCTGTACCCTAAAGTCAAAGTGGGGAAGAACCTTGACACCCTCTCAAGTACTATAACCCTTTCCTGGGTTAGCTTGAAAGACTTCTCCACCAAGTTCCTGGTGAACACCGATCCAAACCCTGGATCTTAAAACAAGGAGAAAATTAACCATTCCCCCTCCTTTCCCCCGCCCTACCATTCCTGTGAGTCCAGATCCAACCCTTGGATCTTAAAACAGAAAAATCAATCAGGTTCTTAAAAAGAAGGCTTTTAATAAAGAAAGAAAGGTTAAAAATCATCTCTGTAAAATCAGATGGAAATAACTTACAGGTAATCAGATCAAAGAGCCAGAGGAATCCTCGTCTTAGGTTCAACGTCAACAGCAAACAGAGGTAAACCTCTAGCAAGAACATTTACGAGTTGAGGAAACAAAGATAAACCTAACATGCCTTGCCTGGCTGTTACTTACAAGTTTGAAATATGAGAGACTTTTTCAGAGAGTTGGAGAGCATGGATTGTTGTCCAGTACCTCTTAGTCCCAAGAGCGAACAATCCCGAAAACAAAGAGCACACAAACAAAAGCCTTTCCCCCACCAAGATTTGAAGTATCTTGTCCCCTTATTGGTCCTTTGGGTCAGGTGTCAGCCAAGTTACCTGAGCTTCTTAACCCTTTACAGGTAAAAGGATTTTGGTGTCTCTGGCCAGGAGGGATTTTATAGTATTGTACACAAGAGGGCTGTTACCCTTCCCTTCATAGTTATGACACAAGCTTTTGAGTTTACACAGAGCTCTTTTTCAGGTTTCAGAAATGTGTGTTAAGGAGCAGAGTATAATGGATTTGACCATCATTTATGGTATGGTGATACAAGGTGATATTTGGAAAGTGAGCTAAACATTAATGCAAATAAGGAATGCCAGACTCCAGTTCTTATTCTATGTTCATCACCGTACTGTCTGAGCACCTTCCAGCAGCGCATTAAGCAACATCAGTACATATCTGTCACGTGTTGTTTCCTCTCCCGCATCGTCTCCCCGGGGTAAGGAAGCATCTGCAGTAGAGTCACTTGTTTTGGTAGCTTGCAGGTAACAGTTTCAAACCCAGTAATTAGAGCCATTTACTAATTACTGACCATGTAAGAGTCAGATGTTCTAGCTTCAAGGAATCTGTGTTTAAAACAGTTACTCAGTACAACTAAATAGGGGTGGGGGGAAGTAGGCGACTATAGCTTAAGCCATAGTGCTAATACACGCTTTAGATTGCAGGAAAATAAGATTTTAGCTGATGAAACATAAGGATGGGAACAAACAAATAAGCCATAGCAATGGCTAGGGGAGAGATAACTGCAAGCCAGTGAGAGATTACAGGGAACAGAAAGCAACAGTCAGGTTAAAGGGATGCAGGCAGCCTGACAGCAAAAAATATCTGTTTGAGTGTGTAAACTGAGCTACAAACATGTGGGACACAGCTGGGAACAGAGAGGCAGGCATCCAATGTACACAATGTTAACGCCTAAGCGAGTGGGGTGGGGGAACTGCTCAGCGCTGAAACTCTGTTTTGAGCACAACCCCTAGAAAATGTATATAGGTAACTGTTGATACTGGACTAAAATAATGTGCCTTTCATCCAACCTGCTCTTCTGACACTCCAGATGAATGCCTTGTTATGAATTGCATAGTGGTATATTAGATTTAGATACATTGTCTAAGCTTCCTTTTCCAAATTGTTTCAGAGTAGCAGTTGTGTTAGTCTGGATCCACAAAAAGAACAGGAGTACTTGTGGCACCTTAGAGACTAACAAATTTATTTGAGCAAATTGTATTCATCCAGGAAGCAGAGAGAGCCCCCTTTGGTGAAGAATTCATTAACATAGTCGAAGAAACTGCGCTAAAAGGTGTGTGGTTGGGACCCTTTGAAAGGCACCGAGTCTTGAGGACAAACCTCCTAGACAGATACTCAGCTGGCATGAATCGCTGTCTCGCTACCAAAGTCAATGATGCAACATCAACCTACATTAGAAATTTCAAAGCGCTGCCCCGGCAGCACTGCGGGAGCGCTGCCGCGGCAGTGCTTTGAAGTGTGAGTGTAGTCAGAGCCGCAGCGCTGGGAGAGAGCTCTCCCAGCGCTGCTTGTAAACCACATCCCTTATGGGTGTAGCGTGCAGCGCTGGGAGCCGTGCTCACAGCACTGCCGCCCCGATTACACTGACACTTTACAGCGCTGCATCTTGCAGCGCTCAAGGGGGTGTTTTTTCACACCCCTGAGTGCGAAAGTTGCAGCGCTGTAAAGTGCCAGTGTAGCCAAGCCCTGAGACTATGCCCCCCCTTCATTGTTTTTATGTGTGCATTTGTACAACTTATTTAAAGCATTCACTACTTAACTAGGGTCAAAGATTTCTTCTGAAATAGATGAAAGAGCTTTGAAATACAAGCACTTAGTCCTGACATCAGGGGCAGCTCCAGGCACCAGCACAGCAAGCGTGTGCCTGGAGCAACAAGCTGCAGGGGGTAGCCTGCTGGTCACCATGAGGGCGGCAGTCAGGTGGCTTTCGGCAGTGTTTCTGCGGGAGGTCCGATGGTCCCACAGCTTTGGCGTGGGTACACCAAAGCGTAGGACTGGCGGGCTTCCCACAGAAACACCGTCGAATCCGTGTTACCAGCAGACCTCCCGCAGGCATGCCGCTGAAAGCCGCCTGACTGCCATGCTTGGGGTGGCAAAATACATAGAGCCGCCCCTGCCTGACATGAAGAGGAAACACAGATCTTAGACCTAGAGAATCGATCATTTATTTGTAAGCAGAGTCGAGATGAGCTCTTCCCTGACATTTGGTGGTGAATTATGGCGAGTGTGGAAAAGAATTTCAGAGGCTGATCGTGTTTGCATAGGCATACCCACCCCACCTAGCATAGCCCACGGCAGCCTAAAATGGTTACTTTCACAGCTGTGGGATCCCCAGTTTCTTTATTATTGGGGGCAGGAGGAATAAAATGTTGTCGCCCTGATTATGTAAAGGAGGAAGTATGAAACTGTTTTATGACAAAGAGTCTCACCATCAACTAAGTAGTACTCGCTAGACAAGGGACATGGGTTCCAAAACCTAGTGAATTGAGAGAGAGTGGGGATAGGTATTTGTGGGGGGGGGGTGAGCTTGATGTATCAATTGTACAGCCTTGTCTCTCCACTGTTAAATATCAGAGATGATTTTTTATTTCCTTAAGAATCTAGTTACAGGTTACTGAGCTGAATTTGCTTTGGGCTAATGGTGCACTAGCACTCAGACTCCCCTACTATGAGGTGAAATCACTAAAGAACTAAAATTACTGAGCTGAGAGCACTGAGTTCTGTGCTAACTAGTGGGGGAGCCTGAAGCTATATTGTGGAGCAGAGCAGCTAGTGGAGCACTTTGTGGGGACAGTTGGAGTGCCCGTGGAGCTGAGCAGTTTGTGGGGATGGCTGGAGTGGATCACAGGACAGCTGGTGGAGCGGAGCAGCTGGCAGAGCAGAGCAGTTTGTGGGGATGGCTGGAGCGGATCACAGGACGGCTGGTGGAGTATAGCAGCTGGCAGAGTGGAGCAGTTTGTGGGACAGTTGGAGTGGCCCACAGAGTGAGCGGAGCCGAGCAGTTTGCGGGGACAGCTGGAGTGGATCACGGGACTGCTGGTGGAGCAGAGCAGCTGGCAAAGCGAAGCGGAGCTGAGCAGTTTGTGGGGATGGCTGGAGGAGCAGAATGGAGAGGCTGGTAGAGCAGAGCAGTTTGTGGCAAAGGCAGAAGCAGAACCCCACAGAGAGGCAGGGCAGTCAGCCCCAGACCACGTAAGGTCCCCTTTCTATCCAGGCTGGGTGGGGGAAAAACCCTACAGATGGACTCTTGAACTCTGGGGCTGCCCTGACCTTAGACAAAGACTTTTGGGTTGTGGGACTTTTGGGACTGTGGGTGATCTTTGGGTTGCCGGACTCTAGGGACATTTGGGATATTGGACTTTGGAGTCTTGGGGTGATTTTGGGGTTGCTGGACTCAAGAGCCCAGGGAAAAGGACACGGCCTAATTTCCTAGGGTGGGTCTTTGCTCATGGTTTGGTCTATGAACTCTAGTTAAGGTGTTTTCCCAATTTAATGCTTGTTGTTTATCTCATGTTATTAAACATTTTCTGCTACACCGAGACTCTGTGCTTGCGAGAGGGGAAGTATTGTCTCTTCGAGGCGCCCAGGGATGTGTGTAAGATTCTCCAGGTCACTGAGTGGGGGCTCAAGCTGGTTTTGCATTACGTTGTAGGGAAGGGACCCATATGTATTGAACCCACCCTTGCTGCTATCAGTTCAGCCTGGCAGAAGGGTTACATACCTCTCCATCAAAGTACTTATCTGGTCCTTAGTATCTGAGCACCTACCACGTCATTGAAAGGAACGGAGGGGGTGTGTGTGTGCGTGCGTGCGTCCGTCCGTCCCCTTTACATTTGGTTCTGTCCATTTAGCTCCTATGAGAGTGAATTCCACAGTGTGTGCTGGATTCTCTGGTCTACCAACTTCATGTGGGGTATCCTTCGCTGCCTAAACAGGGGGATGTTCATCCTCTTAATACTAAAGCCTAGACTCTGATCCTAAAATTCCCCAACCAAGAAATACCAAAACTTGCATCATACTTTTTCCTTCAGCTTCTTTAGCAGCTCTTGTGTCACACTTGCTGTCATCTAGCTGTGAAGGAAAATGTGTTACAGCTTCCATTAATGTGCGAAAATAGAACCAACCTTTCATATGTCATCATTCTCATCTGCTGGGCTTATTTGCCCCAATTTTGACCTCAGTTTTTGCAAGACTTAAAGAATAATTTGATTGTGTAGAAGAATTAGTTTTAGCACTACTATAAAACAGTTCCAGTGTAATGTATGTGGATGTGCATAATATGGATTTTTTTATAAGGATTTCAAAGAAAGGACATTTTCAAGCAGAAAACAAACTGAAATGGACAGCCAGGAAGTCTAAAAAAATAAAGATCCTTTGCAATATGAAGTGGTGTCAAATGAAGTAATTTCTATTTGGGGTCTATTTAAATCATGGAGAAATCATGCATTTTTCGGGTGTTGGTCATACCATAGATAACAAATTTCACAGATGTGAATTTTGCTGTCTTCAGAACTGGGCACCCAGCCAACAGCCACTGTTCTCCCACCACCCAGCTCAGAAGGCAGCACCGCTGCCAGCAGCAGCACAGATGTAAGTGTGGCATGGTAGGGTATTGCCACCCTTACTTCTCCGCTGCTCCTGACAGTGGTGCTGCCTTCAGAGCTGGGTACCCAGCCAGCAGCCACCCCCTCCAGCTGCCCAGCTCTGAAGGCAGCCCAGAAGTAAGGATGGCAATACTATGACCCCTCTAAAATAATCTTGTGACCCCCTTTTGGATCAGGACCCCCAGTATGAGAAAAGCTCTGTACTTTTGCATACTTTTACCCTCTAGTATGTAAAATTACACAGAAGATCAGATTTTACGGGGAGACCAGATTTCATGGTCCGTGACATGTTTTTTGTGGCCATGAATTTGGTACACCAGACCCCTACCAGGTGGAGACAGCAGCAACCAGGGCTGGGTTCAATATCTAGTGGTTCCTTTCCATTGATACAACACAGAGCTGGCTCAAGCCCCACCCAGTAACCTGGCAAATTTACCTCTAAGAGGCAATACTTCCCCACTTGCAAGCACAGAGTCTGAGTGTACAAAGAAACTTTTAATAAAAGGAGGGAAGTAACTGGGTGTTAATTTGAGAAAACACCACAAAAAGGGTTTATAGACATAAACCATGAGTAAAAGACAGTGTCCTTTTCCTCTCAGGTTCTTAAGTCCAGCAACCCAAAGTCTCTTTCATGTGCCCGATCCTTCTCTGTGCCCCACTTACAGATGCTGTCCTTGGTCAGCGCAGACCCAAAGTTCAGAGGTGCATCTGCAGAGTTCACCTCCCACCCTGGGTGGAGGGTTAAAGAGGCATCTTACTTGCTCCACTGGCCACTCACCGGTTCACTGCTCACCTCTCTCATCATGCCTTGCTAACCACTCATCATGCCTCTTCACTGCCACCCTGCTTGTCACTCATTCACCAACTGACTGTCAGTCACCTTCTGCCTCTCTGCTGTGACCTCTGCCCATCAGTCTCCCAGTGATTTTCAGCTCTTTTACAAGCAGGACAAAAATACTACCCCATCTCCAGTGATTTCAGTTCTCAGCAGGCAAGACAGAAACACAGTCCTTCCACAACCAGCTTCAGTTCTGATTGAGTAACTAAAATAACAAAAGAAGTTCCTAATGAAACCTAGTTAACACTATTTTCTGAACAGTAGGGAAGAACAGATTAAGCCACTCTAAAAAGAACACCTACAAAAGCAATTATACACTTTCCTCACTAGAAGCTCTAACACATTGCTCTTACTTTCGAGCCCCTGCTTTCACAAGGTTCTTTCAACTGAGGGTGACCCCCTCATGTGGGACAGCTTAAGCACAGTCCTGCTTCTCTGTATTCCTACAATAATTACAACATTGGTAACCATACTTCACTACCCTCGCATTCAGTACTAAGGTGTTTTGTACCCAGCACCAGTTTGACACTGCTGTATTCTGCTGAATATGTAAACAGAGCAGGAGCAAACTGAATTTACATAAACACACTCAAGTCTCTCCCCCTCCCAGCTAGCTGTCAGGGAACCATTCATTCAGACCCTGCTCACACTTACGTTACTATAAGTTTTTGTTACAAAGGGTCACTGTTGAACAGAACTCTTCCATACTGCTTTAGAAGTGCAATAGGATATTTACATAGAGCTATACCAAAAATTGTCTATCTCACTGCTTTTACAACATAGTCATTTAATAGGTATAACCCCATTTGTCCATCACACTCTTCCAAGTTGTTGAGTTTTTCAAATAATAAAAAAGTCTGTCATATTTGTAGCTGAGGAAACACAATTCTGATTGGCAGGTTATCTTTGTTGTCAGTTATTGCTACATGTCAGTGTCACATTAACACCACAGCTGAAGGCAGATTGTGGTTCACTGGAGTTTGCCAGAGAAAAATCAAAACTAAATTTTTTGGAACATGAGGGCTTGGCTACATGTCTATGAAACTGACTGGTTTTTATTTACAGGGGTAGATCATTTTAAGGCCAGTAATATTTGTAATTAAACATTAAATCAAATATTATGCTTCAGGACTGATTGTCACAGGGTCAGGAAGGAAGAAACTGCTTATCTTCATCTCATGTATGGAACTGGTAGGGTGCATTCGGGGTTCTTTTGTTGTGTGGCTTTTTGCCTTTCTCTGAAGTACAAAGCATTCCGTGCTGATGGAGGTAGCATGTGAGAAATGATGGGTCCGTGGGCTAATCTGACAGTACAAATCCTATATTCACATAAGTAGATGTTTGACAATGTTTAATTATTATTATTATTATTAATTTGCATTGCAATAGTGTGGAGCCCCCACCATCTTCTGGGCCCCTGTTGGGCCGGATGGGCATTGTAGACATACATTCTAAGAGATAGTGTCTGTCCTGAAAGGCTTACATTGTAAAATACACAAGACGACAGACATTTCTCACTGAAGGAGAAATCTGGAAGCTGAGATAGAAAGATGTGAGCTGACAAAGGTCTTTTAGGGAGTCTGCACAACTGAGAACACAGATATTGTGTGTCTCAACTCCAGTGCTTTAATCACAAGATTAGCCCTCTTCCTTAATTTTAATTTTCATCTGAGGTGTAATGACTCAGGAATTGGGCGTGACATCTATTAAGTATTTCAAACATTCCCCCTACAGCTACAAGACTGGAAGCACTGATTAGAAGCATATGTTGTCTTGCACAATGTTAACATACAGGATAGCTGTATTGGCTACAACCACAAAACCCAAAACAATGTAAACTCACAAAAACTACAGGGTCCTCTAATCCCAAGCAATCACCCACATAGCCAGGTGTCATAAACAGAGAATTAAGGGTTAATATTTCTTTTACCTGTAAGGGGTTAACAAACAGTGAACCTGGAACACCTGACCAGAGGACCAATCAGGAGACAAGATACTTTCAAATCTGGGTGGAGGGAAGCTTTTGTGTTTGTTCTTTGTCCGTGTTCTGAGAGGGACCAGACATGTAAGCAGATTCCTCCAATCTTTCTGAAAAAATCTCTTCTGTTCTAATTTTAGTAAGTATCAGGATAAAGGCGGTTTTAGTCTTTTTGATTGTTTTCTTTATTTGCAAATGTGTAGTTTGCTGGAAGTATTTTAATTTGTATTTGTGCTGAGGGGGAGGTTTTCTCTCTAGTGTCTATAAGCTGAAAAACCCTGTAATATTCCATCTTGAATTTACAGAGAATTCTTATTTTTTATTTCTTTTATTAAAAGCCTTCTTTTTTTTAAAGACCTGATTGTTTTTTTTCCCCTTGGTAAGGCTCTAAGAAATGGAGTCTGTACCCACCAGGGAATTGGTGGGAGAAGGGAAAAAGAAAAGGGGGGGAACATTCCTCTCTGTGCTGTGATTCAAGGAGTTTGAATCATGGTGATCTCCTAGAGTACCCAGGGTGGGAAAGATCTGGGAGGAAGAAAGGAGGGGGAAGGGAAATGGTTTATTCCCCTTTGTTGTGAGACTCAAGGAATTTGGGTCTTGGGGTCCCCAGGGAAGCTTTTTGGGGGGACTAGAGTGCCCCAAAACACTATACTTTTGGGTGGTGGCAGCTATCAGATCTAAGCTGGTAATTAAGCTTAGAGGCATTTATGTTGGTACCCCATTTTTTTGGACTCTAAGGTTCAGAGTGGGAAGTTATGCCATGACACCAGGTCAATATATAACTCAGATCTTATCCAATAATCACACTGTTGCCAATCCTTTCATATCTAATATTTAAAGGTTTATTGATAAGAGCAAAGCAGAAGAAGAGTGTTAAAATGGTCAAAGAAAATACATACATACAAACATACCAAAGTTCTTGGATCAGGTTTATAGCAGAGATGTTGCAGACTGCTGGCTTGTAAAGTGGTAAATTCCAAAAGAGTGGAAGATTCTCAAGCCATTGATTGAAATGCTTCTTTTAGTGTAAGTCCATTGTCCAGAAATCAGAGCAGGAAAGGCAAAATGGAGTTTTGGAGATGCTTCCAGGGTTCTTTATACCTTCTCCCATGTGAAGGGAACGCTCTCAGTCTTAGTTTGTGGAAAATTACAGCACAAGATGGAGTCCAGGGTCACATGAGCAAGTCACATGCCCTTGTATGCTTTGACTCATAGGAGCAGTCATTACCCATATTTGGCTAAAGCATCCACCAGAAGGCTCATGACACATTGTGAGAGCTAAGTGTTCTTTAACGGCCATCAACCTGAATAGCTCATTCACAATGTGCTGTCTGGCTTCAATGTAGATTTTACCTGGCGGATGTTACTCAGGAATACAGCATATATGAAATATAGATCTATATAGCCAATATTCATAACTTCAGATACAAAAATGATCCATGCATACAAACAGGATAATCATACTCAGCAAATCATGACTTTTCCATTGACGTCTTACACGAAATACTTTGTACAAGATTTGTTGCAACAGTGACAATATTAATGATATAAATGGTCACGTTCCAATCATACAGCATCACAGTGTCAAACCAAGAGACACTGATTCTATACATCTCAGAGTAGCAGTGGGGTGGGGTTTGTTCTCATGAACGGTAGCCGTAATGTCTCTGTGGGATTGCAGCCTTACCTCAGGCTCAGAGATGGGGAGATTTTATTTCTTGGTATTGCTAGCTGACTGTTTTGTCATCTGTGGGGAGAAACTGACTTCTGATCTACTGCTACTGTTTGTAGTGTTCTTTTTGGACAAGGATTTTAATGATCTGTCTGGGTGCCCAGAACCTTTAGATAGGTGGTTTTTTATGTGTGCTAATTGAAATAAAGGTCTAAAAATATCCTTGTCAGCCTGTCAGGTAGGTTCACAATCCTGATCGATGCTGGCCATGGCTGGGAGAATGCCAAGTAGGTTTTATCAGACTGCTGCTGAGCATCACTAGAAGAAACTGTTTTATTTCTTTGTGTTATTATTTACTTTCCAAAGTAAGTGTAGCGCCCCCTCTCCACTCGGTTACCTTTGTTAATGCCAACCTGCTTACAGGTTTTGCTGGACAGGCCTGGGTTCTTTAGCTGAGGGATCTTGCTTTCAGGTCCCTAGAGGTTTGTTCTCAGGGGGAACCCTGCATGCATGCCTGGGACTGGCCAGTTCCCCACCCAGCCAGTCCTGCCCTTGCCCCGACTGGCTCCAGACTGACTTAAAAATGGCTACTCCCCTTTCCTGAACTACCTGAGAGGAGCATCTCAGTCCCTATTGGTTGCTGGGCAAATTATGAGTTTGCCTTGGCTCCCCCTCCCTACCAGAACAGTGTGCCTCTCCCTGAGCTGCCAGCAGACAGAGCTCCAGGAATCTAGGTAATCTCCTTGGTGGTTACATAAGGTAAAGTGATTCTTCCTGTAATAGAAGCTAATATATAAGCTGCTGCTTCATAGTTCCCACTCCCCCCCACCTCCAAGGTATTTACACAGCAACCTGAAGTACAATGCCTTATCTCCTACCATGTTAGCCATTTCAACAGGAACCATACTGTATTTACTGCCCCTGCATACCACTGAATCAGTTGTTTCCACCATGCATTAGCATGTTGCCTGACTGATCTAACCCTATCCAATCCTTCATACGATCTGCAAGCAGAGGGAGGGTCTTATAGTTAAGGCACTGGACTGGGACTCAGGAGACTTGGTGTCTATTCTTGGCTTGTTCACAGACTTCCTATGTGCCTCAGTTCCACCCATGTAAAATAGAGTAATACAATTTTCCTTTCCTCTCGGAGGCTTTACTGCTGTTAGTACTCATAGTTGTTAGATTTAAGCTAGCTCAAGTATGTCTACATGTTGTGACAGTAAATCCATTAATGTTTGCAAGATAATAGCAATGCCTACAGGTAAAATTTTCAAAAATTCCTAAATGATTCAAGAGCTTAAGTCCCTCAGTCACACTAAAAGTCAATGTGATTTAGGATCCTAAATGCCTAAGTCTCTTTGAAAATGGAACATAGACTCCTAATTCACTCGGGTGACTGAAAATTTACCTAAACTCTAATAGCAGCAAAGCTGCCTCAACGGAGGCTTCCTCGTAGCCTGGCCACCTGACTAAGTACATAGGGTCCTGAGTGGGCTTGTATAACCTATGCTGAAGCCCATGTTGCCGCAGTTTCACTGCTATTAGTACTCGCACTAGCTAGATTAAAGCTAGCTGGGGTATGTCTACATGTGCTACAATCACACCTCCAGTTGAAGTGTAGACACATCCTTAGTGAACTGGTTCTGCATTTAACAGTTCTTAAAGTGACATGCTTGCATGCTGTAGCTATAACTCAGGGACTGGGAACTTCCGGCAGACGGCTCACCAAGGTAAGCACCCTGGTGGGCTGGGGCAATTTGTTTATCTGCTGCATCGGCAGTCTTGCCAGACCGCGGCTCCTACTGGCCGTAGTTTGCCGTCCCAGGCCAATGGGGACAGTGGGAAGTGCCCCTGGCCGAGGGACATACAGGCCACGGCTTCCCGCCGCCCCCATTGGCCTGGGACAGCAAACTGTGGCCAGTGGGAGCCGCGATCCACTGAACGTGCCGACACGGCAGGTAAACAAACTGGCCCGGCCCTCCAGGGTGCTTACCCTGGAGAGCTGTGTGCCAGAGGTTGCCAACCCCTGATATAACTAGTGAGGTTCAGATGGCCCATGAATTGCTTCTGGAACATACAGTGGAACAAAATATACTTACATCTGTTTTATTCTGCCCACCTCTGAAATATCTGAGTGCCAAAAGATCATTGCAAGCCAAATCCAGGAAATTATTAAGTTTCCAAACCAAACAGGTACCTAATAGCATGGTCTCTATTTTGCAAATACAGAATAAGTTCTACTTAGCATTTTCATGCCAAGCCAGGTCAACCGTGATGTAACTGAAATATAACTAACTCTCCCACAAGCTGTAGCATTTTTGTTATCATGGAAGAGTCACTCAGGAAGCTGAGAAAGTATTTCCTGCACTTGAAATATCGAA
This sequence comes from Chelonoidis abingdonii, assembly GCF_003597395.2. Lineage (NCBI taxonomy): Eukaryota > Metazoa > Chordata > Testudines > Testudinidae > Chelonoidis > Chelonoidis abingdonii. The sequence continues at coordinate 354,669,686 of NC_133769.1, forward strand.
GAATATGAGAAAAATCATTTTCTGTCTGATCTATACAACCCAAAGCCCTACTGACCAATATGAGCAGAGGAGAACACCTCAGCATAAATTAGAAGCGGCTTTTGAAAAGTAAAATGTGATCTGTATGGCCAAAGGATCATTACAAGTGATCAGCGGAATAACTCAAATAACTTCAATTGCTACATGCTGGACCTGCAAGGGCACACATACAAAGCAGACACTGTCTGTAGATTCTGAATGACAAAGCAGAATAACAGGGAACAATGGCTAAGGGGAATTTCTAGAGCTGTCAGGTAATTTTTTTATTGTTTCCTCTTTTTTTTAAAAAAAATGTGATTATTATGGTTATTGAGGCAAACGTACACAGAAAAAAATATGCATGTGGGAGTCTAGAATGGATCTATGTGGATTGATACCAGTTGAGGGTCTGGCCCAATATATTTTCTTTTCCTGTATATACTTGCAAGGGAAACTTCAGTGGAGCTATGTTGACTTACACTTACAGAGGATCTGGCTCATTATTTCTAAAATCAGAGGTCCCCAGAGCTAGATGATCACATGCGCTTGCTCTCCTCCTGGTTTTCAGTTGCTAAATTGCATTGAAGAAAGCTAAAAGTAAATTCAATACTTTCCCAGTATTACTTTTCCATCTCAGCAATTGGTGCAGATGCCAAGGAGATGCTATGCAGTCCCCACTGGAAGATAATCTATGCAATGGATGAGACCATGAATGAGAAGGAAGGTTTCCATGAGCCAGTCCCTCTTTTAAGATGTGCTCCCCCTGATGAAAATATTTAAGAACACTTTTTATAAATATTAACCATTTCATATGTGTTAGTGTTCTCGTCCAATTGGCTGTATTTTTTGAAAGCTCTAAAAAAAAAGCCTTAGTTGTTTAACTTACAATGCCAAGAGAAATGCTATTTGACCTTTTTATTTGGAGAGTTGTCTTCTGGTGCTTTACACTGCACTTGATTTTTAATAAGTGATGTAGGGGGAAGAATGTTATGTAGTAGTTTTATTTTTCAGACCCGCAAATCCCCCACTCTCCCTCCACCCTTTTCTCTCACTATCTCTCTCTATCTTGCAAACACACATTCTCTCTCTCTCTCTTTCTTTCTCCCTCTCCCTGTCCCTCTCATTCCTGGAATACAAGATGTTCCAGTACTTCTGGTAAATGCAAGGGCCTGCATCCAGCATGACCCCACTCCCACCACTGTGACTTCACACACACAGAACATGCAAGGTCATGAGCGCTCTTCAGAATAGTGTCCCCAGTCAATATTAGATAAAACCACACCCACTTGTGCCTCAGTACTGGACAGGGGATAAGCCTTCGAACAGCAGGACCATCTAGCTTATACCCAGATGAATGGCCTGCCAAACAAACACACCTACTGTGCACTATTGATCTGTGATGTATCTTTGAAATCAGGGTCATATAATATGTCCTTGTGTTTACTAGACAGCAATGGAGTGCCATAGACTCTTGTGGCCCATTAAACATATTAAAAAAATTCCAGATTTACACCACTGTACCTAAGGTCCGAATTTGGCTCATTCTCTCATACCAGAACCAGGCTTATTCTCCGGGACTATTCAGTGAGAAGGCTGTATGGTATTGTCAAGAGAACTGGCTTCAATTCCTAGTGCTGCCATGGCCAGCTACACGTGACCCTATTTCTGTACATAGTTCTGTTCACAATAAAGGATTTATCTTGACACCATTCCAATCATAGTAAGTATCACATAATTCCCACCAGACCGTGACCATATAAATTCATAGAATTGTATAACTTTATGATAGGGCACTAATAACTCTGGGAGCCACTGTAAAATTTTAGAATAGAAGCATTTTTGGTTCAGAAGTAAATCATACTAAGTAAGAACTGAAAACACTAGAAGACATTTTATATCCCCCTGGGGAGAAAAGGCGGAGGTTGGATAATAGAGAAATCGCTGATACAAGGAACCTGCTCTTGCTCCCACTGAAATCAGTAGAAATTTTGCCATTGACTTCAGTGGGAGCTGGATTAGGTTCAGAATATCATCATATATCAGCTGCCTCTGTAATAACCCCTAGAAAACGAAGCAGTCTGAAAATGCTGCTTATCAGCTTCTGCCCATGAGGTGCTTGTATTGATACTAATCATGAAATCATTTCTGGAAAATGCAGAAGCACATTCTACCTTTACTTTACTGCTGCTACCGTAGATGGAATATTAAAAGGGTTAGAGGGTTTATGACTAATAATATTTCTATCTATACATGTTAAGATAAGGACAATCAAATCTCGTGCTTCAGGGTATAAAGCTGATCACTCTGGAGTCAGGAAGGAATTTTTTCCCATGTTGATCATTGCACAAATTGCCTAGATGTATAAGGGTAGTTTTAGATCTTCCTCCAGGCTTCCACCAGGGTTGATGGGCTAACAACCTAATGCAAAATGGCAAATCCATTTACCTATACGTCAATAAATACGGCTGCAAGTAATGCAGGGATGTTTTACATCTCTCACAAGCAATTCACACCTCACAACACAAACAGCAATGGGAAGTCCCCAACATACTGAAGAACCCTTATTACGGGCCTGATCCTGCCAACGGCTGAATCCCTCTGGCAAACTGAATGGGCACAGCACTCCACAGGATGCAGTTTGCACAGTCAGGCCCTTCACTAGGACTATGTCTACACTACACACTGCTGGCGGCAGTGTAGAGGGTATGTGTAGCTACACGCCACAGTGAAAAGCCTGCTGTGTAGCTACAAGTGTCAGTGAAAGGCTCTGGCAGGAAGGAGGCAATGGGAGAAAGCTTCAGCACATCCCTGCTGCCAGAGCTGGCATGGGGAGAGGCAGTGGGGAAAGGCTCCATTCCTACACCCACACTCCACTTACCTAAGCAGTGCCTCACTGGCCATACCTACACAGCACCGAAAGAAGCATGCGGTGCTGACGTACCCCAGAAATGTCTTTTTCTTCTGCGCCTCCCAGAAGGGCAGAGAATTCTGACTGGTTGCTAAGGACGTTTCTTTGTCTGCTAGTGGAACATGCTACTATGACAGTTCCAGTAGGTCATTCCTTCCATTATTAAAAGGATAAAAAAAATTTTTATTACATTGCCTGTAAAATGACAATTAGGTGATTCATAAGAAATTATTGTATACCAGCCAATCTTTTTTTATGTTATATAAAAGCATCTTTTCATTCATCGCATGTCTTCCAATTCCCACGTTAGTCAAGAGAGGTCACACCATCAGATGTTCACCCATTATGTGTAACAAGGATTTATAAACTCTCTCCTTAGTTGCACTTTAAAATCTATCATGCCAAATTAGAAAGAAAATCATGAATTCGGTGTCACAATAACTGAGAATGGCAGAACTTTAGCTGAAGTTTGCGTTTGACATATTGTGAATTACAAAGGGATTCCAAATGGTGCTGTGGTACATTTGCTTCTGTGCAAGATTTTGAAGTCATGAAATGTGGCGCTCAAAGTGGATTTTGCAAAACTGATCTATTGGGGGGAAGGGGGAGAGAGAAAAGGAACCTGGGTCCTTGAAATTTCCCAGAAAATCACATTTGGAAGGTGTCACAGTAAATGAGGCAGGTCCAGCTCCCCTATACCAGGACAAGTGCTCCCTGTTTGACCAATTAAGAGGGTGGGGCAGCACCTGGAGCTATAAAGGGGGAGGCCTGGTGAGGGCAGGCTTTGAGAACTAGTCAGTCAGGTGATAGAGCTGCCTAGGAGCAAAGAAACTGGAGGAGGTCTCTGGGGAAGGCTGCAGAAGTCTCTCTGCAGGCCCTGCCTGGAAAGAGAGCGGTATTATCAGGAAACTAGTGATGAGGCTGGCCTGCTGACTTGCAAGAGCCGAAGCCAGTGCCAGGAGGCTGAAAAGAACTGAGGACTAGGAAGCATGTGGAAAGCTGATTGACCTTTCTGAGACACAGGCCAGAGATGTGGGGAGGGGGATGTGGCAGCCACCTACCAGATGGGCCAGCCACCCTGTGACAGAGCTGAATCAGCATTTTTCAGAACTTTTCATTCCATGAAAAAATTCAATATTTTGAGCTTTTGTCCTGATTTAGGATGGAAATCTCAGAATTTCTGGCAGACTGAAAATTCCAGTTTTCAACCACCTCTGCTTTTCACCACCCAAAATAGAATGGTGCTCAAGAGATCCAGCAAACACTTTAAAAACCATACAAGTCACTGGGAGGAACAGATCAAAACCAAGCCAGAATGTTATCAGTCCTTGCACTGACCTATCCCAAGAGCAGATCATTTTTTCATCTCAGTGAAATATCCAAAGTTAGGGCAGACTCTCACCAGATTCAAGCTCAGTGACCATAATCTAGAGATGGAGACACAAATCATTGTGCCAGCTGAGAGCAGAATGATTATACAGTTAATGTGGCAGAGGAGAGGCTGAAACAGACACTTTCTTCTCTGGTACGCAAAATATGATCAAAGTCTCTCTGTTGGGAAGTGATGAGGAAAAACTGCATCGCCCTTGGAGAAAGGAGAGGGACAACAGAGTTGGCAGTCTGGCAGTAAATCAAGAGTGGGTAACAATGATAAATGGTCACAAGAGATAAATCCAGAGACAGCTATAAGAATCCTGGCCAAGGCAGATACTTGATGTATTGTCTTTCTGCCTCTGACAGACATGCTGTCCTTTTGACAATTTGGCAACACTTGAATAGCTTTTCATGCCATCAAGGTATTATTGAATTGAATAGAACTGAATCTTTCCCACCTCTGCCACTGACTGATCAGAACAATATTTTGCTCGTGTACTGCCTTATACACACATTATTGATTTAGGCTATACAACACCCTGATGTGAGAAGTAAATATTGCAATACCTAGCTCTCATACCGTGCTTTTCCTCAGTAGATCACAAAATGCTTTACAAAAAAGGTAAGAATGATCATCCCTATTTTATAGATGAGGAAAATGAGGCACAAAGCAGCGAAGTATCAGAGGGGTAGCCATGTTAGTCTGTTTTCACAAAAGCAAAAAGGATTCCAGTAGCACCTGAAAGACTAACAGATTTATTTATTTTTTAAAGCAGTGAAGTGATTCATCTAAGGTCAGTGGCACAGCCAGGAATAACACCCAGCTCTCTTAAGTCATAATCCTGTGCACTATGCACTGGGCCACAGTGTTACAGACAGGGAGAGGTTAAAATCAAGATTTTCAAAGTAGGGTGACTGAATAAATTGTCCCATTAGCAGAGGTGTTCAGAACCTGCATCTCCGACTGACTTCAGTTCCTATATTTCTCAGTGTCTCGGTTTCCCTGTCTGACACATGCCAAATTCTTGGTGACAAAAGAACTGATTGTTTTTAAATTTGCATCAATCTGCTTGTACAAGGGTTTCCAACTCCTTTTCCTGGGTGACGCAGGCAGTTTCAGAAAGCACAGATGCCAATTAATAAATCCTGTGCGCCTCCCAACTCTACCCTACATCAATTTATTCTGTACTCCCCATTTTCCCCGACACCATTTTTCAACTCAGCCCTCCATTCATGAGTATGCTTAGCATTGCTGCACTCCTGCTCTGTTCAACTAGCATTAAAGTGAAAGCATAAACATTCATACCTGCATGTGCAACTTGGCTACCTGCCCATGCTAATACCATTCCCATTTCTGTATGCACATGCATGTTTTGAAGAGAGTTAGTTACCTGTAAGTAGGCTCAGCCCTGGTAGGAGATGGTTTAGGATGCCACAGGTTTGAGCATATACGTTGCAGGCATAATTTAAAAAAAAAAAGAATAATCCCTTTAATTGCTACAGGGCCCACAACTGCCCCATTGTTCTGCCTTTGACTTCAGTGGGACCAGCACTAGGTCCATAGTTTGTTAACGTTATTGTGAAAACCCCACTCCATGTAGCCATGGTGTGGAAGAACCCAGCCCTTGCCCGGGCCATGGTTGGCTAAAGAGCTGGCAGAAAATCCCACCGAACCTACTGATGCTGCTCTCCTGTGACTGAATGAGGACAAAGCCACTCCAGCGTGGGAGCTCGGTCTAGGACTGGGGACTGGATGCAGACCACCTGGTCAGCAGAGAACAGCATTCACCACTCCCAGCTCTCATGGTGACACTAAGGGGAAGCGGGTGCTCTGCCCTGTTTTGGCCCTGAAGGACAGAGGCTGGAGGCAATGTGGACTCTTCATCAAATAAGAAGCATAGAAGATTAGGGTTGGAAGAGCCCTCAAGAGGTCATCTAGTCCAACCCCCTGCTCAAAGCAGGACAGTAGCACTCTATATACTTAAGCTTTGGAGACTCAATACATTGTCCTATTGCTGGGGGTATGTCAGTGCCTTCACATAGACACACTTTACTGATAGGGAACAGAGAAATGGAGTGACTTGCTTAAAGTCAGGTGGGAAGTCAGTGGCAGCACTGTGAATTGAACCTAGATCTTCTGAATCCCAGGTCACCTTTGCCTCATGACCATCCTTTCTCTGTTACTGTTGCAAAGCTTTTCTAGGAGATACCATCGTGACATGCATGTTAGAAATACCTAACACAACATTTGTACATATGCAAAACAGCTGGCAAGTTTTCTATCTTTATTAAAGGTTTGGCTTATGAAGTCATCCCTATATCTCTTTATGCCTTGACACTTTACACTCAGATTAGAAAATACCAATAAGTTTCTTCCCAGAATTCTTGGAAATTGTTTAAAGGTGGAGCAGGGCTGAGAAGGGTTGGAACCGTTGTCGGGGAGGAGCCTGGCTGCTGGTAGAGACAAGGTGGTTGGGACCCATAAGAAATTATATGGTTAACCTGCGCTATCTAGTTGTAGCAGTGAAGCTAGCCTAGTAATACTGTAACAAATGCCATTTCTAGCCAGGCTTGTTGCTAACCAAACACTTAGCATCCTATGAGTGTAAGACCCTTGGCTTTCTCCACCCTCCCTCATAGACCCTGACTTCCTCTGCTCCCCTCCCCTTTCCATCTGCCTCTAGCAGTGTCCCTCTCCTGCCCCTCTACCAATCTCACCCCTGATGGTTTGAGAGCCGCCTCCTCTGTAGCTCCTGCCATCTAGAGCAACCTGGTTGTCCTGTTCTATCTGCCTGATTCTTCAGCTCAGTTGAGACCCTGTTGGCTCTACCTCATAATGCAGCTTGCTCTCTCTGTGTTGTTATTTATCCTTGCAGTTGTCTCCTTTTGCTCTGTAAAACATGCAGGGATCTGGTCTTAATGAAAGATTTTGTACAGTACAATGCACCGAATTGTCCTAAAGCTAATGGGCCACATTGCAGAGCTGGAGCACCCCGTGGGAACAGCACGAAGAGATTGGCCTTCCCCAATACTGCCAGGCACATAGCAGGCAGGTGAGGACTTCTGCACATTCCCCAGCATAACTCTGCATGATCTCGCCCACTGAGTGGATGGCACCTATAGGGAGTTCTATGGAGAAGCAGTGAAAGTGCCTAGCCACTGTGTAGGAGCACAAGGTGAAGAAGGCTCCAGCCTGCCAGTCATCCACAGTCTGACCTGATATTATTCCCCACAGTACAGTTAAAAAAAAAAAATCAGACAAAACTTCCCAGGAGATTGCTGTGAAAATCATTATAATTTAATGCAGTTCTAGCAAAGAGGCACTTAGATACCATGGTGATTAGCACTGTGTAAAAACCTGGCCTTTCGCCCTCTGTTTGGTTTATGAATTCTCATGGGAAAGCTCATCCTTGCTTGTGCACGTACCGCACGGCCAGGCAGGGACTAAGGCTCAGCCTTGCTGCAAACCCATCTTTTCCCTACTGCTCACGTTATTCACGGCTAGCCACATGGTCAGCATCACTTTGATCTTTAACAAGAGTCACACACGCTTGCATGGTTCCAGGGTGACATGAAAACTGTCAGCAAGAATTGCATTTGGTGATACAGCTCTTCAGGGAAAGTGTGGTTTAGCCCCTTTTCTCATGATTATCGCCTAATTCTCTCTTCTCTTCAAAGAGAAAAACACAGTGGTCAAGATTCTCAGCTAGTATAAATCAGTGTGATTCCATTGACTTCAATGAAGCAATGTTAACTGACACCAGGTGAGCATTTGGCTGTAGGGTAGCATTGTACACTGCAGGGTAGATGAACAGAAAAGTGTACTTTTTTCACTTAATTTAATATCATATGATCTGCTAAACTGTAAAATGCTGTGATTACAAGTGCAACACACTAGCTAAATGTGTCATGTCCCTCTCCAGTGGGTGGTTAAAAATAGGATAAGAACCTACTGTTGCTACTAGCTAATCACTGTTTTGTTCTGCAGATAAAGAAATGGAGATTGGCATAATTTACTGAGATGAAAATCTATTGTACTGCATTGTAGTAATTTAAAATTAAATCAGATTTTTGTAACTTACATTTTATGGTAATCTCTGCAGAAGACTATAGCTAAGATTTTCCCTAAACTGTTTGAATGATTACGCTTATCTTTGTATGATTTGTTTCTACTGCTCATTGTGTTTTGGGCTAGTCACTAGACTTAACGTTTTAATTAGAACTCTGCAAAGTTTTTGTTATTACAAAAGCTAAAACCCACACAAAACTCACCAGGCTTCTGTCTTTATTGAAATCTCAAAACAGGCAAGGTTTGTGAAAAGGCTTACTGAGGTTCACAAACTGGGGTGCACTGTTGTGTCTGATAGTTTCACATGAAAACCATGAAAAAGTCACAGCTTTGTGAGACTGCATTAATGAGGACATGATTTTCAGAGATGCCAAGTACCTCCAGCTCCCCCTGAAATCAACTGGCATTGTTGGTGGTTAGTAAAAAATTAGTATTTTAGGGTTTGTTTATATGTGACAATTACTCCAGTTTACAGTAAATCAATTTAAAAATTGATTTAAACTAGTGAAAACCCTTGTATAGATGCTTTTATTTCCATTTGAGTGGCTTATCTTGGTTTACCTTGAATTGACTCAACCTAAAATCAATGAAAGCCACTCTTACGTTTAATAAGAGAATCTACACAGGGTTGTTCTCTGGTTTAATTAAAAGGGTTTAAAAAACACCCTCAGTTAACGGGGTAGAAGTCTATGAGCAGACCAGTTGTTAGTGCTTTTAAAGCACTCTGAGATCATCAGAGGAAAGGTAATATTTGTGTCTATCTCTTTGACTTCCAGAAAACTATGTCTGTCCAACATAGATGCTTATATGGCCTCATGACTGTAGAATCTGAGCACCTCACAATATTTAATGTATTTATGTTAACAACACCCCTAGGAGGTGAAGGAGTGCTATTATGCCCATTGTACAGCTGGGGAACTGAGGTACAGAAAGACAAAGGGACCTGCCTAATTGTAACACTGACAGCCCCCGGTTGTCGGCAGGCAGGATCAAATCTGGGACTTCTGGAGCCTAGTGCATGAGCCTCTACTGCATGAGCTAAAAGCCGACTGGCTGTTAGCTAAGGCTGTAGAGCAAACTCATTTATTCCTCTCTCTTTAAGTAGTCTCAGTGCCACTAGATGGGACAGAACACAACATCCAGATGGTGTGGGTTATACAAGGAAGTCTGATAGAACAGGCAATTCAGTTCAGGTCTCCCAAGTGCTAGGGTGGTATCCTAACCATTGAACCATCTTTGCCTCCATTTTCTGTACCCATAACTCCCTCCTGACTTCTGAAATACAGACAGATGAGTACTTGTATAAACCTGAGTTTTCTGCAAACAGAATTTCACCTCCACTTCAGCCTGTCCCATTAAATCAGACACTGTGGTTGATGCTTCAAGGAAGCTATGCACTAATACAATGTGGGCAGTGAAATCTCATCTTGTGGCTGCCAGCAGGGGGTTTATGAAAAACCCTCATGGTAGAAGAAATGTAGTGAGTACCTGCGAGAGCTGCAAAGGGAAGATGGAAGTTGAAAATGAGATGAAACGCTGCAGTATTGGAACAATCAAAATCTGATGCCCATGTGTCTTAGAAACCCGTGGAGGAAACCTACAGAACAAATGCAGTTTTTAAAAAATAATAGCCTCTTGGTTGTGTCTGTGCTGTCAGAATTTAGTGATAGCTTGTGAACTAATGTTTAAACAGAATCCAGGGCAGTTATTTTTTCCCATTAAGAGCCAAAATAAAATTAACCTTTCTATTTTTTAAAGTCTGGACAACAGGCTGATTCACACCAGTACACAGGTACTGGTTTCCAGCTGGTGAGATGTCCCCGCCTGCCACACGGGACCTTTGCAAGGGAAATGACTGGAATAGATATTCTGACCAGGAAATGGAAAAACAAAACCAAAAAAATGGGGTATGATCCACCTGTGTTTGAAAACCATCCAGTGCCCTATGGACACTGCTGTATATCACGAGGACACAGTGCTGGGATCTGGAATAAAAACAACCTGCAGCAGTGCACAACACTAGAGCTGCCATGTGAAAATGCAGGCAGGAGAGAAAAGAAAAAATCTGTGCGGTTTCTGACAAAACCGATGTTTCTAGGTAAACAGGAACAGAGGGGAGGAGGGACCCATTCACCCACAGCCCCAATTTGCTAAGGTTTTCAAAACTGGGTGCTTTCAGTTTGGCTCCAAAAACCCTATTTTGGCACCTAAATGAGTGGTCCGATTTTTTAAAGCACTGAGGACCCAGCAGCTTCCACAGAAGTCAGTAGAGCTACTGCAGATTGACACAGGTGTAACTGAGCTCAGAATGTGGCCTGCATACTGTCTGTTCATGCATCTCCGAAGAGCTGACTTACACAGATGGGTTTCATCTGGAACTGGGGCATGTGGTTTGGATTAATACACTGATTATAATTAAAAAAACACAGGCAAAATGGGATGCACATATTCCGAGCTACTGTACTCAATTGTAACAGGAACATTTCTACAAGTACTGTTTAGTACATCCCTCTGAATTAAGAAGGCAGGCAGATGGAAAACATGATAATCTTAAAGGGAAAAAAAAGTAAGAATGAGCAAGTTTTTGTGGTTTTATATATATAGTCTTCAACATTTAAACTTGCTTTTGGCAGGACAGCAGTTCTTGTGCTTTCGGAATGTAACAACTTCTGGTACTAGCCAAACCAAAAGGGAAGGGGTGGGGCTCTGATCTTACCTTCCCGCAATAGCATTTGGTGTTTACCTGGCATTGGGAGCACACAACTTTTCAGTGGGTGGTGGAGCTGCCACTGCAGCTTGTGCTTCCCCAAGAGTCCCAAAGATTTCTGACTGAGTCACTCAGAATTCCTCGTTGGCCTCCTCCATGTGGAACGAGGTTTAAAGCCTCACAGCTGTATGCCATAGGTTAGAGCTATCAGGCTTTATGTATCAGGATCACTCCTGCCACCATCTTAAAGCAGCCACTCCAAGGGTTTAAATAATGTACACCAACAATCTTGTGGAAGCAAAGAAGAACAATGCATCCAATGGGAACTGCCTGTGGAATTTAGGGAGGCTAAATGTAAATTGATCCGAACCCCATGGTTCTCACACCCATACCCTTGTGAAAAGTGTCATAGGAGCTTCAGTAACAGCAGGTGGTTAGGACATCAGCTTGAAATCTCATTGTAAAGACAGCATGTCTAACATCATAATGTGCCTGGCACCATGCTGGACAACTGGTTCAGTGCTAACTCAGGAAAAAGTGCCCCCGAACTGAGTCACTGACACCACTTCCTGCAGATTTTTTGTGGTGGTCCCTCGGCAAACACTGACTGCATCTGACCTTGCTTTGCCAGAGAGACATTTCAAGTTCTGCTATCTGGACAAAGTACTTGTGGGAGGAGGAGAACTCAGAACAAAAACTAATTTCTCCCACCACTGAGCTGTCTCTCAATAAATTCTTCACACAAAGCCTTCACACCCGCTCACTCATGCACAAACATGAATTTTGTGAAAGCCCTGTTGTTGGGTGACAACTTTTGCACAGTGGGGGCTGAGACACTCAGGTTTACTAAATCAGACCTTCATCTGAACCAAAAGAGAAAGAAGTTACCTTACAAACTCTTCATGTGCCAATATATATTTATGCCTGTACCTGTAATTTTCACTCCATGCATCTGAAGAAGTTGGTTTTTTACCACGAAAGTTTATGCTCAAATAAATCTGTTAGTCTTTAAGGTGCCACCAGACTCCTCATTGTTTTTGTGGATACTGACTGACACAGCTACCCCTCTTATTCTTTTACTCAGTTAATAAATCTTTAGTTAGTTTATTATAGGATTGGCTACAAGCATTGTCCTTGGTGTGAGGTCTAAAGTGCAATTGACCTACGTTAAGTGACTGGTCCTTTGGGACTGGGAGTAACCTGAATATTATTATGACTTTTGGTGTTAGGGATGATCTCTCACAAAGGCAAGGTAGATCAGAGTACCCAAGGGGCCTATGTGTGACTCCATGGTTAGGCTGCTATACTGCTTAAGAAGTTCACACTTGTTGCTTGGTTGGAGAAATCAAAGAACAGAACTCACAACCAACTGGGGGTTTGTGCTTTTCTTCTTGACACTCTACCCTGAGACTGGCACTCACGCATGTAAGCTACTCCAGACAGCTTGACAACTACAGTAATGGAGGTCATATAAGTACCTCGACTGACAAATATGCACCAGTCTTGAACCAAAAGGAATAGCCTCACTTTGTGCCAAAATGCTGAAGGGGGAGTGTGAGATGCAGCAAAAGAACTGAGACAGCCTGGTAAGCAAATATTCAACAATAGGAGGTACCAGGAGCTGCCAGCAAACAAGACAGCTGACAAGGATGAAAGGGAAAGAGGCTCTGAGCCTCTCCGATTCTCCTTAGAGAGTCAATATGAGCCCTGAGACAGTCCCAGCCTGAGGCCTGTATGTGTAATCAGTATGCAGCCCACATGTCAAAAAAGTTTGGCCCCCATTCTCGCTTTATAATCTAAGGCCTGGCGTTGCCCTGAGCCATAATAAATCACAGTTATTCATATCACAGCCAGGAATTCTTTTCAGAACATTCAGACTTCAGCACAGACTAAATCTAAAAGTATATGATCAATTAGACCTGCAGATTACCACACTTGAATTCCTTCTAGTCACTAAAACCCTCTGACCTTAATCTGGTCCACAAACCCAGAGTAAGAATGAGCAATTACAGTCAGTCTAACACAAATATAGTGGGTCTGCATCTGTTTTCACAAACTGTAAAGCTGCCTTGCCTGGCATTAGCACAGCTCAGCAAGGGCAGCTACCACAGCCAGACCACATGCATGTACAGCAGAACCTCTGTTTTATGAACTAATTGGGAATGGAGGATATCATAAGCCTCTTTCTCAAATCTGGACCTTACCGTCCAAAATCTGGGTGCTTAGTATGAACCTCCAAGCTTAATTACCAGCTTGGATCTTATCTTGCTGCCACCAACCAGGAATCCGTGCCTGGTACACTTGAGCCCCCCAAAACCTTCCCTGGGGAACCCCCAAGACTCAGATGCTTTGAGTCTCCAACAAAGGGAAATAAACCACTTCCCTTCCTCCTCCCTCTCCCACCCAGACTTTCCTCTCTGGGCTAACCTGAGAGTATTGATGCAATCTCTTTACATCACAATACCAAGAAGCATGTCTCCTTTATTCCACAAAGAGACAAACCCCAAATACAAGGAAACAGAGATGATCCTATCTCTTCCCCCTCCCACCAACTCCCTGGTGCTGCAGAGCTTACCCTCCGTAGATCTAACACAAAGAGAATTCCCTCCCCTTGTTCCTTAACCTACCCAGAGAGAAAAACTCAAACAAGTCTTACAAAGAAAACTTTATATAAAAAAAAAGAAAGAAAAAGACATAAGAATATAAACTCTGCATCAAGATGACAATACAGGGCTATTGCTTATAAGAAAATATGAATAAACAGTCTGATTCAAAAAGATATCCAATTTGAAACATTCCAGCAAGTTACACACATGTAAATACCCCCAAAACAACAGAAAAGCCTATATTGTTTTTCTACCTGTACTTACAAGTTGGACACAGAAGATTAGAAGAAGAAAGAAGCTTCTCATAGCTGAGAGATAAACAAAAGACCCAGAGTCCAAAAATTCCCTCCCTGACTTTGAAAAATCCAGTTTCCTGATTGGTCCTCTGGTCAGGTGTTTGGTTCCCTTTGTTAACCTTTTACAGGTAAAAGAAACATTAACCCTTAGCTATCTATTTATGACAGAGGATTTCATAAAATCAGAATGTTCATAAAATGGAACACCTCCAAAATATAGTAGGTACAGTGCATAAGTTGCAGTCTGGTGAACGCCATCACTTTCTTCTTGTCCTTCAACCCACTGCAAAGTGATTTCCAACGCATGGAAGGCACAAGAATGTGGAGGGATGTTGACTTGTCCTTCATCCACAACACTTTCATTATATGATATTCTTTACCTCCCCCTGCCCTCAAATTTGGAAAAATTATTCAGATAACCGGTTGTCTGTAAAACTGTTTGTAAGGTCAAAGGTCTACTGTACACAGATTCCCAACCTCTCTCCCTAAACTGTGTATGGCTCCATGAGAACACGGGACCACCACCCCTATCCTGGTAGGGAAAAATAAAAATGATTTTCCTAGACAAGATTCAAGTCTGTATTAATCGTAGTTGTAGTATTGCAGGGCATCTAGGGACTTCAGTCAAAGATCAGGACTCCATTATGCTACATGATTTAAAGATAATCCCTGGCCCAAAGAGCCCATAGCCTAGGCCACAGCCACCACTGATGCTACCCCAGGAGGCAGAGCCCTAAAATCTGGCGCTTCTCACCGCATGCTATGAAGGGGGCAGGAGCTAGTGGACCAGCCATGATAGCAGTGAAAGAACCTACTTCCATGGGTGGGTTCTATCCTCCAACCCCGCTGCCATTTCCTTACCTCTTCCTCAGGCTGGGAACAACGGGGGAGAAGAAACTGAAATGGCACAGTAAGGCAGGGGATAGGGAGGAAGTAGAAGATTGCACCATTGCTTAAAGTCAAGGTCTGCTCCAAAACATGGCCATGAGAAAAATTGCACCTTTTTCATCAGATATTCAGGGTCATATCAGCTGATTATAGTGACAAAATCTGTCTTACTGATTTTTATTCCTGTTAGGACTTCTGAGCTTGCACAGCTGAAAAAGAGGAAGCAGAATTTTACTCTTTCTAGTGACTCACCATCATACTTAGGGAGTTTCGGTCTGTTACTTATGGGCAACCCAAGGGAAGACAAGGAGGCGTGTAGCACAGGTGTCGCTTGGAGCATATATTGGCCTGCAGAACTCTTAGTCCTGGGGACAATGCGCAAGCAGAAAAATACCCAGACTGTCTGTCAGACCCAAGGTTGAGTTTGCAGGGCTGGCAGTTAAAATGTTTTGGGGCAGGAGGTTAACCTGAACACATTTGAAATGGAATCATTGCAATACAATGGCCCTGATTCGTAAGAGACCATGGAGAGGCCATATAGGGGTATAACATAGTATAGGTCAGCTGATGTATACATCTTGATCCAAGAAACATTCTATTTCAGGATGAAAGGCAATGTGGCCTTTTGGCTGGGGTTACCTGACTGGGACTTAGAAGACCTGAATTCTATTCTGGGCTTTGCCGCTGGCCATCCTTGGGCATGTCACTTCACTTTTTGGTGCCTCAGTTTCCCATCTGTAAAATAGGGATAATGATACTCACCTCCTTTTATGATGTGTTTTATCCAAATACAAATTATACCTTACAAATTATATCCAAACACAAGTTACTCGGTTCAATATGGGGGTAATTGGGTAAAATTTGCTGCCTGTAATATAGAGAAGGTTAAAGTACGTGATCTAATGCAGTGGCTCCCAACCACGGGTATGAGTACCTCTGTGGGTATGCAGAGGTCTTCCAGGGGGTACAGCAACTCATCTAGATATTTGCTAGTTTTACAGCAGGCTACGTAAAAAGCACTAGCAAAGTCAGTACAAACTAAAATTTCATACAGACAATGACTTGTTTATACTGCTCAATATACTATGCACTGAAATGTAAGCGCAATATTTGTATTCCAGTTTATTTATTTTATAATTATACGGTAAAAATGAGAAAGCAATTTTTCAATACTAGTGTGCTGTGATATTTGTGTATTTTTATGTCTGATTTCGTAAGCAAGTAAATTTTTAATAAGGTGTAACTTGGGGATACACCAGACAAATCAGACTCCTGAAAGGAGTACAGTAGTCTGGAAAGAGAGAAAAATGGAGAGGGAGAAACACTGATCTAAATCATTGATGAAGCTAGTGAACAGAACTGGACCCAGAACTGATCCCTGCAGGACCCCACTCGTTATGCCCTTCCAGAATGACTGTGAACCACTGATAACTACTCTCTGGGAATGGTTTTCCACCAGTTATGCACTCATCTTATAGTAGCTCCATCTAGGTTGCATTTCTCTAGTTTATTTATGAGAATATCATCTGAGATAGTATCAAAAGCCTTACTAAAGTCAAGCTATATACCATGTCTACCACTTCCCCCCTATACACAAGGCTTGATTGTAGCACATGGTTGCAGCTTCTGGTATCATGAGACCTGACAGTCTTAACTGCAGTTTTTTTTCTCTACTCAGGTAGCAGTGCTATGCTTTCAGATTTAAGAATTCTCAATGTAAGCCTTAGTAAAGACATATTCTATATACTACTGATCATTTTTAGTCCAAGCCTTCTTTAGTACTTGCCAGGGGCAGCTCCAGGCACCAGTGCAGCAAGCACGTGCCTAGGGCGGCCTGCCGGCTGCTGTGGGAGCGGCAGTCAGGCAGCCTTTGGAGGCGCACCTGTGGGAGGTCTACTGGTCCTGCAGCTTCAGCAGCAATTCGGCGGCAGGTACGCCAAAGGCACGGGAACCGGCAGATGACCCGCAGAAAGGCCACTGAATCCGCATGACCAGCAGACCACACACAGGTGTGCCGCCGAAGGCCACCTGACTGCCGTGCTTGGGGCAGCAAAAAACAGAACCACCCCTGGTACTTGCATACTGGAGCATAGGGTTCTGTGTGCCTAGTACACAATATATTGGAACAGTTGTATCTTTTGTATGTTTGGGGAGAAAGAGTTTGTGAAACCTGCAAGAAAAATATGTGGTTGTGTGGAGTTCTCCTGAGCTGGCAGCTACAGTGGCAACAATCTACTCTATTTTAGAGGCCAGGTCTGTTGCCTCTCTAAGTTTGAAGCTTCTGTTGAAATCAATAGAAATTTCTCATGTGGGATGGTTAGATAACTGACCCCATCAGATACTGAACTGGCAGTTCAAAGCCCAGAAGGGACAAATTTCTCACAGAAGATGGGGTAACCTCCTAAAATTCATCCTGCCCTTCAGATAAGGACATCTTTGGCATTCAATACAATCTCTGATGGGGAGATAACTCAATAAGGGAGAGAGCCTAATTAAAATATATATGTATAAAACAGCAAATAAAATGTATTGGTACACTTAATAATCCTTCAATTTGCATATTGTAGATAATTGAAGGATTTTTCAAGTGTACAAGTAAATTTCATTTGCTGTTTTTAAAACAGCTATTTATATTTTCTTGACATTTTTTGTCAAATTGCATTAGTGGGCTGTATTGCCTAAGTCTTCCCTCTCCACTAAACGCAAGAGACCCCTCTTTAGTGCTGCATGAGAGAAGAGATAAAACTGGACAGCTCTCCAGCAGTGTTTCTATGTAATGCTTTCTTCTAGCCATTTTTCCACCCTGGAGGGAAATGCTTCTAAGCATGGCATGTTACAACATGAGACACAAACTGTGGTCTCTTGACTGAAATGTTACATTGCATTAACCTCAAATATAAAGATCCACTATGCTGGCCAAGAAATTACAATGTTCTATCCAAATGGAGTTTTTAATAATTATTGTCAAAGAAGTATTAGCTGCAGGAAGGTGAAATAACCTTCTAATAAAACTCGGCTAGTGTTAATGAATTGTAGATTAGGTACTGTAAGTACCTCCCCACTGCTGTAAAATATTTGCCCCCTGCAATAGTCTTTGCAATAAAGGAATAATGAGATTTGATGTTATACTCATAAAAAAAAAAAAGAACTGTAATAAAATAATCACATGGAACAAGAAAGAAATGTCAGGAGGTTTAAAGATCACCTTCTGTGACCATAATGATAGTGCTACCAGGTTATAAGGGTCTGATCAGGCTATAGGTATGAAAATAAAAATCTCATCTAGGGGCTGTGTTTGGCACAACGATTCTGTGATGAGATGTAGTGAGGTTCCTTGGACCAAAAGGAGACAGTCCTTTAAGACTGAACTTTTTGTGAATTCAACAGGGAGGGAATAAAGATTTCTCTGAACTCAAAATAAAGGTTGGAGGTGATTCCTAAAGTGGCAGTGCTCCACTGGAGGGAATCCTCCACAAGTTCATCCTCCAGGTAAGAGTCTGGAGGCAAATAAAACACAGCTGGTAACTGAATTTAATAAGAGGTTAACTGAAACGTAACATGGTGAAAAGATTCTTTTCTGATTTTCTACACCGTTCTGCTATAGCCAAAACTTTCCAGCCCCTTGCGGTGATGGACAATTGTCATGTCCAGAATGGCTTTTAGTGGCTGAGAGTATGATACTGTTTCTAGAAGCTGCAGTCTTTTTCAAATGAAACCTTTCATCTCTGCTACCTGTAATCAAATGTTCAAGTACAATACCCCTCCCCTCCAAAACAACTATAACAACCCAATACAATCTATGAAATGCCTGCTAGTAAAAAACACAAAAACAAGCAAACTAAAGGACACCATATTCTGCTGTGCTGGAGGACAGGAATACATCAGTAGATGGTATGGGACTGCCTGCCCAACTGCTAATGAACCATTTGGGGTTTTTTGCCTTGCACAAATCAGCAGCTAAAACCAAAAGACACAAGCCTAAGGCCAAAGAGATTTGCAAGGCCAGATATTACACTTGGAGTACAACAGCCTTACCTTCTCAATGGAGGAATTTTTAGGATGCCGGAGGGAGGTATTTAGCTTTCTCTGCAGCATGGGGTACTGCTCACTTGCCAAGATTATCTGGGTATATCGGACTTAATCAGTTCCCTACCATTGCAGGATCCTCGAGAATTGGTCCACCTTGGTCCCACTTATTCTCTCCCTGTGGCACAAAATAGTTTAGACTCATATAGAATGTAATCCTATGGTCTTGGTGCTGATGGCCTGTGATATACAGGGATCAGACTAGGTGATCTGGTGGTCTCTTCTGTCCTTAAACTCTATGACATTTGCTCACAATGAAGGTAACAAGTCAAATGGTTCAGACTATGCCCTGGTCTACACTGGGGGGTGGGAATAGCATAGCTGAAGATGAAGTATCTTATTTCAACTTATCTCCTGTCCTCACGGTGCAGGATCGATGGCCACGGCTCCCTCATTGACTCCGCTTCTGCTGCTCACTCTGCTGAAGTTCCAGAGTTGATGGGAGCACATTTGGGGATCGATATATCACATCTAGATGAGACATGATATATCGATCCCCGATAGATAGATTGTTACCCACCGATCCAGTGGGTAGTCTGGACATACCCTATGCCTCAAGCAGTGCTATTTTCAGAGCACAAGCCATCATGCTCATCAAGAGGACATTACAGTGCCAAGGAGCACACCTAAAGCTCTGTGCCAAAATCCATATAGAAACCAAAAGACATGGATAATCATTATATTATCCATGCTGGCCATGTTGTAAAACCATGGAAACTTGAGGGCCTGATTTTTTTCATGCTTATATGGATGTACATCCAGAGTAACACCAATGATATTAATTTAGTTTCATCTGTGTAAGACCAGTGTGAGTAAGAGGAGAATCTATAAACATTTTCCTATGATGTTTGTATTAGAATGATGTGGCTTGAAGTTTAAATATAAGAGTTCTGAACTATCTAGTGACAGCAAATTGCTGCAGTTTATTATGTTCCAACAAAACAGTGGACAAAGGAGAACTGTTATATGATTTATATGGACTCTTATAAAACCGTTGACATAGTTCATCAAAAAAAGGCTATTAAGGAAGTTAAGTGGTCATGAGATAATAAGATAGATTCTACTATGGACTGGAAACTGACTGGACAAAAACAAAGAATAGGAATAAATGGTCAACATTCAGCATAACAAAAGATTAGCCCCAAGGATCTGTACTAGGAGTAGTGATTATTGTACAGTATTTATTAATTATCTAGAGAAGAGGCTCAAGAGTGAGGTGGCAAACCCTTCAGTTGATCTAAGGAACTTCAGAGGGATAGAGCTCTCTAAATGGGCAGCGTGACAGCAGATGGCATCCAGTGCTGACAAATGAGAGGTATTTCACACAGGAAGGAATGATTGGAACTACATCCTGATTTTACTCAAGAAAAAGACATCATTGCAGATACCGCATTGAAAACTCTGCTTAGTATGCAGTGGTGGTCAGAAAAGCAATGCTAAACTTTATTTTTAAAAAAAAGGATAAAAATGCTGAAAACGCTATAATGCCATTACATAAATTGTTGGTATGCCCTCACCTGATAGACTGTGTTCATTTATGGTCACATTAGCTCAAAAAGCACATAGAAGAAAAAGCGGAGGTTCAGAGACAGGCAGTGAAAATGATTAGAGGCATGGAGAGACTGAAAAACCTGGGACGGATCAGTTTAGAAAGGAGATGTGATACTAGCATGCAGAATACACAGAAGCCTCCTATTTACCATTCCATAACACAAGAATGAGGGGACATCCAGTGATACTCAGGCAACAAATTAAAAAAACTGATAAAAGGAAATATTTTTTGGACAAGCCAAAATTAACTTGAATGCATCTGACGAAGTGGGTATTCACCCACGAAAGCTCATGTTCCGAAATGTCTGTTAATCTATAAGGTGCCACAGGATTCTTTGCTGCTTTTACAAAATTAACTTGTCACAGATATCATTGCCACAAGATATGATTGAGTCCAACAGTTTATCAGGATTCTAAAAAAGGATTAGACATTTATATAATATGGACTATGATAATCTCTACACTTACAATAAATAGAAAATTGAAGGGCTACTAACCCTCAGGTTTCAAAGCATAAGCCAATCACTGACAGAGTGTAGTCTGGTATGGCCATCACTCCGTGTCTGCCTCTGAGGGAGGCCACAGCTCCTCACAGTCTGGTCTGCTAGAGTACTCTCAAAACAAAGAAAGGGGGAATTAGCAGTACTCCATTTGCCCCGGCTTTCTATCAAGGCAGGGCCGCAAACAGTCTGGGCTCTGGCCAGAGATCAAGACAGAGCGCAACTAAATTATAAACCCAGCCCTCAAGTAGGGCAGGGCAGTAAACAGTCAGGACTCTGGCCTGCAGTCAGGCAGAGCTGTAGCACCAGCACAGTCTATGGGGCTCAAACAGGGTTGAGAACCAAGCAAAGTCTATGGGACTCAGGCAAGGGTGCCTGAGGAGTGCAGGCCTCCTGGCCTAAGGACGGGGAGTACTGCTGCTCCAGGAGCAAGATAAAGGGGACACAGGACCGCCCAGCTCCATCACATCCCAACCCAGGGTCCTAACAGTGGCAGAGTGGTCTGCCACTGGGTCAGTGGGGAATCCACCCGTAACACACTAACCATGTTTCTGGTGGCACCAAGTTCCCCTGGGCTGCTTTCTACTCTCTCCATCGGCATACCTGCATCCAGAGGTCGTCCTCAGTGTCTCCAGGATACGCCGCCAAGGGTAGCAGTAGCAGCTCCGGAGCATCGGGAGTGATAGGGCTCTCTGGAAGCTTGTGCAGGTCCTTGGGGCAGCAGCGGCTCTCCTTGGCGTTCCACTCCAGCAGCAGGGAAGAAGCATCTGTCTTCCTCAGCAGCTCCCTTTTATATTTCCTCTTCCTGTCCCGCCCCTCTGCTTCCAGCGTGCGGGGCATGGCCCTCCTGGTTCCAGGACCCTCCATGTCCATCTCCAAGGAAGGTCAAGCCTCTTCACTACCTAAGATTAGGAAAAAACTTTCCATACGGGCAAGTTATTTCCTAATTGTCAGTTGCCAGTTGTTGTTAATAGGATTCTGTTAATAGTAAACTTGGAAATTGTTCTTTTCTTCCTGTAAAGCTGGGGTATAACATTACTGGTGTCACCAGATGGTGCTATTTAAGGGAGTCTAAGAAATTCTGCTTCTCTGATTGTATATTGTATGTAGCTAGATGTAGAAGTAAATGCGGGGTGAAGTTGTTTTTAGGAGATGTGGTATTCACTAGTAACATTTTTGTTCAGTTTCTCTGATTGGAATAGTTTCCTAGGCAAAGAGCTGCTGCCTCCAGATACCCAAATGAACAAAAACTTTACACGGTGTCATAAACATGTTACATCTCCCTTCTCTTCTGCTCAACAGGTGATCACTGGGCAGAGATGCATGTGGATGAACTCTTGAGCTGAAAGAATGATCAGTGCTGTGAGTGAGGTATATGCATAGTAACAAAGCTCTGTTCAGCCACCCAGAAACTTACTGAGAGTAATCGGGGCAAGAGCTTTCCATTCTGTGGGACATTGCTGCCACTAGTGCGTCTAGTGGGGCTACTCATACTGCCAAAAGCAATGCCCCATGGACGTTATCCAATGGCCATTAAAGACCATTGGGAGTCTTGCAGTGGGCATTGGATCAAGCCCCAAGTGGTCTCACTCTCCGACTTCAAAGGCATCTTCTTTTGGCTCTGTCCTTGTTCTCTGTTCTGGCACTACTACTTCGGTTCTGGTGCATGACAGTGAAAACAAAACAGATCAGTAAAACATCATGACAAACAAGAAGAGTAAGGGGAGGGAACCAAGCTCTTATGACCTGCATATGTATGAAAAGATGAGTGAGCACATCTCTCCCGTTGTGTACTACATCTCTTTGTAGTACCACACAGATTTTGAAGTTTCACCTTCTGAATGAGTCCTTGGTCTGGCTTGCCCTTATCTGCCTGATCAGCCAGAACCACCTCCTCCTCTTTTTTAGAAAATCTAACCATGGCTTTGCTGGTGACTTCCATCTCAGTCTTAAATCTCCAGATGGTCGAGCCTTCAACGGTTATGCTGGAGGCTACAGGACCTGCATTAGCCTCTACATCATCTGGCACATTCACTGCATTAGAGATATGAATTAGTTTCATATCAGGCACAAAGAAATGCAGCTTGTTCTAGCCAAATCATTAAGAGAAAAGCTCCAGCATAAAGAGATTTTGTTAAATCCAAGGAAAATTGATTTTCTTGGTAACTATCCGCTTTTTTTTAAACTGCTCCTCAAAGCACTAAATAAAGGGATGAAAAAATGTAGGCTTGGCAGCTCTTTTCTGTTCTCTTGTTTGCAACCCTTATGTAAAAGCAGCATAGTAGGTTACAGTACTTCGCTCTCAGTGGCACCGTGGCCCAATGCATAGGGAACTGGCCTGGCCTCAGAAGTCTTGGGTACTGTTCCCACCTTTGCCAGTGACCTTGAGCAAGTAATTTCAACTTTCGGTAGCTGTTTCCCCTCCCATGATTTATCGGTCTTGTCTATTCTGATGCAAATTCTTTGGGTCAGGAACTGGCATCTACTGTGTGGGTGTAAAGTGCCTAGCATGATGGGACTCTGACCTCAGATGTGGCCTCCGCACATGAATAAGAATTTAAAAATTGTAGTCACATAATGATACAGTTCCTCCCACTATAAACTCTGGGGAAAACCCAATATAGGCGGGTTACTAGTCTTATGCATATTCTTCATTACGCTGACTTTCCTCTGAAGGAGAACATCATAATCCAGTGGGACTTCTACAGACATTTTATTACTATTCTTCATAATTTCAACAGCTCTGAGTTTCTTGAATATTTAATGTTTATTCAGTTATTGTGGATTTCTCTCTCTATCAGCTTTATGGAAAATGAGTCTTTTTCCTTTAATACTCAGAGAATGAGACTTCCCCCACCCACCACAAAAAGGATCAAATGAGATTCACGAGCCATCAAGAGCAGTAAAAATTTTCTCAAGTATAATTTTTGGCATGATTATAAAATGCATAGATTGGGTTCTGGGTGCAGTACCAACTACCTCAGCAGCGTCACGCACAGTAAATGAGAATGGTGAATATGACAGAGATTATGAAGAAAGAGAGAAAAAAAGTCTCCTCCGTATAAGTTACTCCCCATACCAGTTAGGTAAGACCCACTTCTCCACTCAATCCAGCAGCCAGAAAAGGCCCACTTCCCTTGAGATCCAGCCATCTAGTGCACAATAAGATAGGACCTGCTTCCTGCCTGACCAAACTCTCTGCAGCAGAGAAGAGCCTGCCTGCAGAACCATGGTTAGTCGAGCGGCGCTGGTGCAGGAATGGGGGTCAAAGGATTTGACAATAGAGAAGACTACTGAATTGATCAATTTTTGCTAGGGAAGGAAAACTATAGAATCGGAGCAAAACAATGGGAGAATATTTTACCTACAGAATGTCACATCTCACTAGCTGAGGTAGGAAATTCTTGAAGGTGCTCCTTGAAATATTGACAGCCTATCGCTGGGTTTATGTAGTAAAGTAATACATTAAAATATGCAGCATTAATGTGATTTATTCATGTGATAGAATGCCAACCCATGCAGGACTGGAAGGGGTTAAAGTGGCTAGGTATGCCTATTAACTCCACAAGCTGCACCTGGAGGAAGAGCCAGGGAGCAGGGAATGGCTAGCAAGCAGATTCAGCTGGGCAGCAATAGGCAGGGTCTATAAAGCCAGGAAACTGGCAACAGACAGAGGCTGCTTCTGGGAAAGGGTAATCACTCCCTGGGAAGAGGGTTTGAAGCCTGTACAGTAAGAGTAAGGAGGAGAACCAGGAATTGTAGGAAGCACTCCAGGGAAGGAACAGTGTGGGCTGGGAGAAGAAAGCCCAGAACTGCTGAGTGTAGGGTCCCTGGACTAGAACCTGGAGTAGAAGGGGGCCTGGGTTCCCCGACCAGCCACTGAAGGAGTGGCATCTGAGTGAACGGGAAGACTTTCTAGCATGGCTGAAGGAAAGACTTTGAGGTACCTCAGAAGGGGGAATCGCTGAGTGACCTAGCCAGGGGGCTGAGTCACAAAAAGGATTCTCATGGGCAGCAGGTATAATAGAATCATAGGACTGGAAGGGACCTCGAGAGATCATTTAGTCCAGTCCCCTGCACTCATGGCAGGACTAAGTATTATATAGACCAGGGGTTGGCAACCTTTCAGAAGTGGTGTGCTGAGTCTTCATTTATTCACTCTAACTTAAGGTTTCGCGGGTGCCAGTGATACATTTTAACATTTTTAGAAGGTCTCTTTCTAGAAGTCTATAATATCTAACTAAACTATTGTATGTAAAGTAAATAAGGTTTTTAAAATGTTTAAGAAGCTTTATTTAAAATTAAATTAAAATGCAGAGCCCCCCAGACCAGTGGCCAGGACCTGGGCAGTGGGAGTGCCACTGAAAATCAGCTTGAGTGCTGCCTTCGGCACATGTGCCATAGGTTGCCTACCCCTGATATAGGCCATCTCTGACAGGTGTTCATCTAAAATGCTTTTAAAAATCTCCAATGATGGAGATTCCACAACCTCTCTAAGCAATTCATTCCAGTGCTTAACCACCCTAACAGTTAGGAATTTTTTCCTAATGTCCAACCTAAACCTCCCTTGCTGCAATTTAAGCCCATTGCTTCTTGTCCTACTGTCAGCAGTTAAGAACAACAATTCTTCTCCCGCCTCCTTGTAACAACCTTTATGGACCTCAAAACTGTTGTGTCCCCTCTCAGTCTTCTCTTTTCCAGATTAAACAAACCCAGTTTTTTCAATCTTCCCTCATAGGTCATGTTTTTCAGACCTTTAATCATTTTTGTTGCTCTTCTCTGGACTTTCTCCAGTTTCTCCAGATGTTTCCTGAAATGTGATGCCCAGAACTGGACATAATACTCCAGTTGAGACCTAATCAGCCCAGAGTAGAGCAGAATTACTTCTCATGTCTTACTTATAACACCCTTGCTAATACATCCCAGAATGATGTTAACTTTTTTGCAAAAGTGTTACACTGTTGACTCATTTAGCTTGTGGCCCCCAGATCTCTTTCTGCAGTGCTCCTTCCTAGGCAGTTGTTTCCCTTTTTATGTGTGCGCAACTGGTTGTTCCTTCCTAAGTGGAGTACTTTGCATTTGTCCTTATTGAATTTCAACCTATTTATTTCTGACCATTTCTCCAGTTTGTCCAGATCATTTTGAATTTTAATCCTATCCTCCAAAGCACTTGCACTCCCCTCCCCTCGGCAGTCATCCTAAATGAGCTAAATTAAGATGATTGGTCTGTAATTCCCCGGGTTATCCTTATTTCCCTTTTTATAGATTGGCACTACATTTGCCCTTTCCCAGTCCTCTGGAATCTCTCCCTTCTTCCATTACTTTTCAAAGATAATCACTAATGGCTCAGATATCTCCTCAGTCAGCTCCTTGAGTATTCTAAGATGATCAGCCTCCCCTGCCACTACCACCAGACCCCCGGTTGCAGGGCTTGGGATGGAAGTTTTTGCTTTATTATGCCCCAGGCAAATTCCAGAGTGGCTGAGGAGGTGGTATGTGCTATTTAGCTTTCCAAAGTTATTAGTAATCTCCCTAGACTCCAGAGAAATTACCGATGAACCCAGGAAGCTGAGTAGTACATATCACCTCCTCAGCCACCCTGGAACCTGCATGGGGCATATGAAAAGCTTCTTCTCTTTGGATGAGAATGAGAGGCTTTTCCCCACCCGCAGCAGCTTGGGGTTTGGGGAGGCACAGTTCAGCAGGCCCAGGGCTCCTCCAGACAGGTGGGAGGGGCCAGGGCTCCTCCAGGCAGGTGGGAGGGGGAAGCTTAGGGCTTCAGTCAAAAGGTTTTGGGCTGGAGTGCAGACTGAAAATTATTTGGAATTGTGAGCAAGGATATTGTCTCTTATTTTATTCCTCCTGTGTTAAAGGAAAAAGGACTTTGTACATTCTTTGTAAATAAACAAAATTGCATCAAAGAAATCTCGCCTTCAGCAAGTTCTCCTCCTAACTGGAAAAACCTACAAGACCCCAAATTTGGCTCGCTGTTTAAATCCAAAGGGGTACCAGAATCTATATGTTTATCTCTGATGTCCAACTTTGGGTTCCAATATCATCTCAGTAACACTTGGGGGAATTTCAGAATCAGTCAAGCCAATGACCCTGCCAAGTATCTGAAAAAGTCCTCTAGTGTATTGTGGAAAGAATTCCATCAGGTTCTTACAATTTGTTTTTGCTATAAACCTTGCATCATTTCCCCCAGCGCTTGGAAGCCACACTGTTTGCCTGTACCTGGATGTGCATTTACAGCAGTGGTTTGGATTGGCTGCAGTCCATACTTTGGAGTAGTGACCCCAAGTAGTGAGATGATGGATACATTAGCCCTAGGTTAATTACCTCCTCCTTCCTTTCCCCACCCCCATAGAAAGCCAGATTACTCACACTTCATGTTAGTGGAGTGACTTTTACACAGTGGGAGTGCCCCTATTCCAGCTGCTCTTTCTTGATAATATGTGTTTCTTGCTCATGTGTGCAAACCATTAGGTGCAGGAGGATGTCTCTAAAAATAAATTCTCTCTTTAATTTATTCTCCCAGTATCATTTATATATTATGGATACCTGGACTGCTTCTGACATTATGAACTATAATCAAATCAATCACTCACTGCCCCCTTTCATCATGCTGTTTTATCAGCAATTGCTTCAAATGCACTTATCCTGTAAGTTGCCCAGCAAGATCCTCCTTCTTAGGAAGACATTTAAAAAACATGCATATGCAAATCCAAGATCCTTTTTAGATAAAGGAATCGTAGACAAAATAATTCCTGTGATGGATGTGACCAAACACTCTTGAACTTTGAGTTATTTGAAGTTTGAATCTGTCTGTTACAGCTATCCCCCTATTCCATTTTGTTTCTTACAGCTGTCCCCATACTCCATTTTGTTTTTGTTCTCCTGTGGCCTCCCCTCCCTGGCTGTTAAGTTGTTTACCAAGAGCCATT
>NC_133769.1:354699177-354775210 GCF_003597395.2 Chelonoidis abingdonii
AAGAACCCCCCCCATCATTGTCTATTGTAAACACCCTATACACCCCATCCCTTCGTATTTTATTGTTAAATTCCCATCACTTCCTTTTTCCTTTAATAAAGAAATTAATTGGCACCCCACCTGTGTGGTAATTGCTCCCCAAGATCCCATATACCTGCTGGCAGGGACAGAATCCAATCTGCGTAGCTGAGGCTCTTTTTTCATTTCCCTTAAACCCTCTCTTAAATTCACACTCTTTCCTAATTCTCTCTTTTGTCTACCGATAGGGGGAAAAATACATTCTCCTGCAAGAGAGAACATTTTAATGAGCTATTCACACTGGGAATAACCAGATTATAAGAATTATTTGAAAAATAATGATTTTTAGCAGCATTTTGCATAGCTGGTGAAGAGCTGGATTAATATACATAAATCACAGAGCAGTTCTCTTTTTGGATCTGACACCTCGTATTCTAAACTGCAGACTTCATTTACATAAGCACAAAACATGCTAGTGCTTTCCTTACCTATAATAAAGGCTATTTATATAGCAATAAACAGAAGATAATTACCCCTCAGCATTCACTCACACCTAATAATTATGAGATATGATTAGTACGTGATAACTGATAAACACAGTTGGTGCCTTATCATACACTGAATTCTGATGGACAGCAGCTATGCACTCCTTCAACACTCTGATTCTAGTATAGGCTTTTCATAGCTTGTTGAAGACTGTTTTGGAAGTGCCAAATTGTACCCCGATAGTAAGGGTACAATAGCCAAATTGTATTTGACTCCTGTGTACATCACCCACTTTTACATCAAAGAAATGCTGGTGAGGCAGTAGGAGGGCTCATTTGTCTCAAACATTGGCCATGCTGATTAACTAAAGGGTTTTGTTCATGTAAATCTTCCAGATTTTTTGATTTCCAGTTTACTAATTCAACGACAGAAGTCCTGATTCCTAATGCCCTGCCTTGATCACTAGACCAAACTCCATCTCAAGCTAAGCACAACTTCTAAACATTTTAATTTATTCATCTGGTTCAATATAGTTTCTAATCAAACTTCGAGAGGAATATAAATATCCAAATTGTTTTAAGGTGTTTAATAAATAGCTTGTCATTTGTCATCAGCCTGCACTCTTTCAAAGAATGTAGGCTTCACTGGAGATTTACAGTTATTTCTGTGAGGCATAAATAACCTTGAGTAGCCAGTTATGTTTATTGCAAGAATTTATTCTTTATTCTCTCCTATGTCTTATTATCCTTTAAGATTCAAATCAGGTGCCATCTGCCTGATAAATACTCTATACTTCTCTATGCCCAACCCTTTTAATAATCTTCTTCCATTAGTCAGTCAATCAACCTGCATTTGTAAGGTGCTTTCTATATACACCACGTAGCAAAGTGCAGTACAATAAAAACATAAGCAAGAGACAAATTAGTGACAGATGAAATGAACCATAGTAGCAATTTGCCATAATGAGGCACATACACCGTACAGAAACAATGCAAACTGGATTGAAAAGAAAGGGATCTGAGATATAATAAATGCACGGACAGAAGCATCAGTATTACCCAGCAAACTCTTCTTGACCCAGCATTTTTAGTTATTGGGTAAAGTGAGGTTATCAAATGACTCTGAAACACCTTGAAAATGTACGATAGTCTTATTGACCACTGGAGGCCTCACAGATCAGAAGACCTTTAAAAACTGAAGTCCACAGTTCCAGAGTCGTCAATGTGTGCTAAAAACCAGATAGCCAAATTATGTGCTAGCAGAAATAAAACTGCAACCGTTTTGCACGAATACCCCAATAAAGGCAATTGCACCAGTCTAGCCTGAAAGAAATAAACACTTCAGCAATGAGCTCAATCAGATAAGAGAACAAGGTATTTTTATTTATCAGCACAATCTTTTCATCTTATCCTGAATCCTTTCATTCTCTCATCACTGTATCTAGTCTTCGGGAATACTTGCTTGTACGAACTGTACTGTAGAGTCTCTATGATAGGAATTTCATGTTTGAATAATGAGAGCTTAGCAGTAGGAATATACTACTGACCCTATCAGGATAGCGATGGTGATTCTGAAACACACCAGGAGATTAGAACAGCTACAAAAACAGAAAACCCAATAATAATGCGGGATTTCAACTACAGCAGAATCTCAGAGTTACAAACACCAGAATTATGATTTGACTGATCAACCACACACCTCATTTGGAATCAGAAGTACGCATTCAGGCAGCAGCAGAGACATTTTTAAAAAAAAGAAATTATAGTACAATACTGTAGTGTGTTAAACAAACTACTAAAAAAATAAAGGGTAAGTTTAAAAAAAGATTTTACAAGGTGCGAAAACTGTTTCTCTGATTGTATCATTTAAATTAAGATGATTAAAGGCTGCATTTTTTCTTCTGCATAGTAGAGTTTCAAAACTGTATTCCATCAATGTTCAGTTGTAAACTTTTGAAAGAATGACCATAACATTTTGTTCAGAGTTACAGACAACCTCCATTCCTAACATGTTTGAAACTCTAAGGTGTTACCCGGGGTTCTTTCAACCCAAAGCTCTTGGTAACTTTACTCTGTGCTAGGAGGTATCAGGAAATAAGTCAGGGGAAACACGGCCGTCTGACCGATAGATGGCTGGTACAAACAGGACAGCACAAGAGTGCTTTCATGTAAAGCTAAACTTTACTAGTCTCAAGGACTTACACACATCTGCGATAAGTTAGTGAAACACCCCCAATCCTTGATAATTACCAAAGCTGAGTGTGGCACTCAAGTGACATAGCAGCAGGCTTCCAGTGACCAAATCTTCCGTCTGCCAATGGGGACTGCAAGATGTATCCAGAGGGAGAGTCCAAAAGAATCCTCAAACGAGTCCAATAATCTCAAGCTTTTTCCTCTTATTTATACATTAGTAATAGAATGACATAACCCTTAAAGAAACCTTGTTAAATAAGCAGTTTCACGCAAGAGGTTCCTTCTGATTATTGATTAACCAGGTGTGGGTTTTCCAGAGTCTGCAGGTCTGAGACCCCAATAAACATTCCTGCTCTTTTTAAAATGCATGTATCAACAACTGCAACACAAGTCTTATCAGGAAGGACGCGGGGTCAAGCTGCCCTTTCCATGGCACCCAAAACCCCCTCCCTCCTGCCTTGGTCAAGCTGAGTTTGCTGAATGATCAATTTACAGCTTGCTGACTAGGTTGCTTTTTAACAATAAGCCATAGTGGTTTTAGGCACTTGACTGGTTTGCCAAAGTCTCCCCGTACAAAGGTTCTACTGTATCCACATATTGACTGGGTACATGTCACCTCAGGACGGGATGCAGAGACAAAATTTTTAGACACCATTAAATACTGCTGCTTGGAACAGCTAGTCCTAATCCCACAAAGAGGCAATTCTTGATAGAGCACAGGGTCTGGTCCAAAAGGGGAATAGTGACCATACTGTACATCCTTGTGGGGGAAGAATACAAAAGAAGCCCACCTCAGTAACATTTAACTTAAAAAGGGGAACTACAAAAAATGAAGAAGTTAATTAAACATAAATTAGAAGGAACACTCACAAGAGTGAAATGCCCACAAGCTGCATGGAAACTATTTAAAAGCACTTAATAGAGCCTCAAACTAAACCCCAATTTTAAAAAAAACACAAACAGTAAGAGGACCCAAAAATACCACCATAGCTTAACAACAAAGTCCTACTGAGGAAAATAGAAAGGAACTTAAATTCTGGCAAGACAAGTGTAAAAGTGTAATTAGGCAGGCCAAAAAAGAATTTAAAGAGCACCTAGCAAAAGACAAAAAAATGAATTCTGCGCATTGGTCTTCACTGCAGAGGATATGCAGGAGATTCCCACACCTGAGACATTCTTTTTAGGTGACAAATCTGAGGAACTGTCACAGACTGAAATGTCAGTAGAGGTGGTTTTGGAACAATTTGATAAATAATAAGTCACTAGGACCAGATGGCATTCACCCAAGAGATCTGAAGGAACTCATATATGAAATTGCAGAACTACTAACTGTGGTATGTAACCTATCACTTATATCAGCATTTGTACCAGCTGACTCAGACTTTAAGGTCTGAAGGAACCATTATGATCATCTAGTCTGACCTTCTGCACAATGCAGGCCACAGAATCTCACCCACCCTCCTGTAACAAACTCCCTAACTAAATGTTCTAGCCACTTGAAAATTCAATTCTAACGCAATGTTTTAAAAAAGCCTCAAGGTGCAGAAGAATTCCTGCAGCAAGTGACCCGTGCCCCAACGCTGCAGAGGAAGGCAAAAAAACCTCCAGGGCCTCCTGCCAATGTGCCCTGGAGCAAAATTTCTTCCCAGAGGACTAACCCCAATAGGCGATTAGTTAAACCGAGCATGTGGCAAGACTCACAGCCAGCACCCCGGAAAGAATTCTTCTGTAGTAACTCAGATCCCACCACATCTAACATCCATTACACAGACCAACTTGGGTCTTATTTACCAATCTAATCAATTCAAAGATGAAATTAAGTTTGCCCAAAATTAGGCTAAAGTCCCATCATACTAAATCTCCTCCATAAGCTTATCAGCTTAATCTTGAAGCCAGATTAATGTCCTTTTGCCCCCACTAAATTACCCCTTGGGAAGGCTGTTCCAGACTTTACTCCTCTGATGTTAGAAACCTTCACACTAATTTCCAAGTCTAAACTTCTAGTGTCCAGTTTATATCCATTGTTTTCTTGTGTCCACATTAAGTAAGAGCTCTGAATAATTTCTCTCCCTCTCTGATTTTATTCCCTCTGATATATTTATAAAGAGCAATCATATCTCCCCTCAGCCTTCTTTTGCTTAGGCTAAACAAGCCAAGCTCTTTGAGTCTCCTTTCATAAAACAAGTTTTCCATTCCTCGGATCATCCTAGTAGCTCTTCTCTGTACCTGTTCCAGTTTGAATTCATCCTTCTTAAACATGGGAGACCAGAACTACACACAATATTCCAGATGAGGTCTCACCAGTGCCTTGTATAACGGTACTAACACCTCCTTATCTTTAATGGATAAGGATGCCTGATGCATCCCAAGACCGCATTAGCTTTTTTCATGGCCATATCACATTGGTGGCTCATAGTCATCCTGTGATGAACCAATACTCCAAGCAGGGCTGGCTCCAGGGGTTTTGCCACCCCAAGCAGCCCCCCCCCCCAAAAAAGCTGCAATTGCAATCGCGATCTGTGGCAATTCAACAAGAGGTCCTTTGCTCTGACAGGGAGTGAGGGACTCTTTGCCGAATTGCCGCTGAATACCTGAAAGTGCTGCCCTGCTCCGGAGTTGCCGCCCCAAGCACCTGCTTGATAAGCTGGTGCCTGGAGCTGGCCCTGACTCCAAGGTCCTTCTCCTCCTCTGTTACTTCCAACTGATGTGTCCCCAATTTACCAAGGTAAACCAGATCTTTGTGTAAGTATATAAAATTCTTGTTATTAATCCCTAAATGCATGACCCTGCACTTTTCACTATTAAATTTCATTCTATTACTATTACTCCAGTTTACAAGGTCATCCAGATCTTCCTATATGATATCCCAGTCCTTCTCTGTGTTAGCAATACCTCCCAGCTTTGTGTCACCCGCAAACTTTATTAGCACATTCCCACTTTTGTGCGCCAAGGTCAGTAATAAAAAGATTAAATAAGATTGGTCCCAAAACTGATCCCTGAGGAACTCCACTAACAACCTACCTCCAGCCTGACAGTTCACCCTTCAGTATGATCTTTTGTAGTCTCCCCTTTAACCAGTTCTTTATCCACCTTTCAATTTTCATATTGATCCCCATCTAACTGGAGGATAGCTAATGTAAAACCATTTTTTTAAAAAGGCTCCAGAGGCAATCCTTGCAATTATAGACCAGTAAGCATAACTTTAGTACCAGGCAACTTGGTTGAAACTATAGTAAAGAACAGAATTATCAGATATATAGATGATATTGATATGTTGTGTAACAGTCAACACAGATTTTGTGCCGGAAAATCATGCCTCGCCAATTTATTAGAATTCTTTGAGAATGTCAACAAGCATGTGAACAAGGGTGATCCAGCTGAAATAGTATACTTGGACGTTCAGCCTTTGACAAGACAAACTAAAGGTTTTTAAGCAAAGTAACCAATCATGGGATAAGAAGGTAGGTCCTCTTATGGATCAGTAACTGGTTAAAAGATAAGAAACAAGGTCAGTTTTCACAATGGAAAGAGGTAAATAGAGAGGATCCCCAAGGATCTATATTGGGATCAGTGCTGTTCAACATATTTATAAGTTATCTGGAAAAAGAGATAAAGAACAAGGTGGCAAAGCTTGCAGCTGATACAAGATTACTCAAGATAGTTAAGTCCAAAGCAGACTGCAAAGAGTTACGAAGGGATCTCACAAAACTGGGTGACTGGGCAACAAATGGCAGATGGAATTCAGTGTTGATAAGTGTAAAGTAATGTACCTTGGAAAACATAATCCCAACTATGCATACAAAGTGATGGGATCTAAATTAGCTGTTACCACTCAAGAAAGAGAATGTGGAGGTGTGGATAATTCTCTGAAAACATCCACTCAATGTGCAGTAGCAGTCAAAAAAGCTAACAGAACGTTAGAACAGAAAATATCATAATGTCACTATATAAATACATAGTATGTCCATATCTTGACTACTTCATGCAGTTCTGGTTGCTCCATCTCAAAAAATATGGATTAGAATTGGAAAAATTACAGGGAAGGGCAACAAAAATGATTAGGGGTATGAAACAACTTCCAAATGAGGAGCGATTAAAAAGAATGGGACTTTTCAGGTTAGAAAAGAAATTACTAAGGGGCACTATGATACAGGTCTATAAAATCATGAATGTTGTGGTGAAAGTGAATAAGGAAGTGTTATTTACCCCTTCACATAACACAAGAACCAGGGATGATCCAATGAAATTAATAGCTAGCAGCTTTAAAACAAACATACAGAAGTACTTCTTCACACAACACAAAGTCAACCTGTGGAACTCATTGCCAGGGGATGTTCTGACGACCAAAAGTATAACTGACTTCAAAAAAGAATTACATAAATTCATGGAGGATAGAGCCAATTAGCCAACATAGTCAGGGATGCAACCCAGCGCTCTGGGTGTCCCTAAACTTCTGACTGCCAGAAGTTGGGACTGGATCACTCAATAATTGCTTTGTTCTGTCAGAAGAAAGGATACTGGGCTAGTTGAACCATTGGTCTGACCCAGTATGGCCATTTCTTTGCAAGTGAATTGCAAAGAAAAACAAAAATTGTTTGTGCCTTTTCCCACTCCATTAGGATGCATTAACATAGCCTCACTGTTCCTACATTTGAGGGAGTTTTTTGATTGTTTACATTTGTGACTATCTTGTCTTGACTTCTCTTTCTTATGGCAGACTTTGACATGGGAGTGAGATTATGACATCACAAGAGAATGAAACCCAAGTTGCAGTTTTTTCACTCCCCTGTTTATACATCCCAGGATCTCATTATCCCTTTTAATCACAGCATTGCCCTGGGAGCTCATGTTCCGCTGATTATACATCAGAACACCTAAGTCTTTTTCAGAGTCATTGCTTCCCAGGATAGAGTCCCCCATCCTGTAAGTATGGCTTATGTCCTTTGCTCCTAGACATATGATTTTATATTTAGCCATATTAAAACACATATCATTTGCTGGTGCTTACCAAGGTGATCCAGATCTCTGTGTAAGTATAATATTAGAAGCTGTTATTTACATTACTGTAACTCCTAGGGGCTAAGATACTACAGTGATGGGTGGCAACATAAAATCCTAAGATAAAGAGGCTCCAACTATGTGACTAGGGAGTCAGCATGGTGCTAGGTGCTGTACATACACATAGTAAGGCAGCCCATGGCATAAAGAGCTTACAATTTAAATAGACAAGACAATGGAGGGGTGGAAGGAAGTATCATTATCCACATTTTTCAATTAGGAGCTGAGGCACAGAAATGGAGTGACTTGCCTAAATGCAGTGACTCCCCTTAACCACAAGACCACTCTTCTTTTCAATTGTGAGTAGACTCTCTAATCCTGGTAATGATTTTCTAAAGCACAATCTTGCAAAAACTGGCAACTATGGCCAGATTATTACTTTTTGGAATCTGCTTCCATAAGCATCCCGGTAGCCTTCACAAGTGGTACCTATCATGTAGAACAGACCAAGAGATACTTTTTTGTTTCTTGCCTTCTCTGAGTGGAAATAAGAAAAGGAAGCAAAGCAACCAAAGCATTCCTTTTATCTCAGGATTTTTTGCTTTGCAGTGGTCTTGTTCCTTTCTCCAAATCAAGCTGGCAATTTTTTCTTCTTCACACTCCAACACTGAAGGTAATGAGCTTCAGTTCATCTGCAAATTTGACACCATCAGCTCAGGATTGAACAAAGACTGTGAATGGCTTGCCAACTACAGAAACAGTTTCTCCTCTCTTGGTTTTCACAACTCAGCTGCTAGAAAAGGGCCTCATCCTCCCTGATTGAACTAACCTTTTTATCTCTAGCTTGCTTGCTAGCATATATATACCCCTGCCCCTAGAAATTTCCACTACATGCATCTGACGAAGTGGGTATTCACCCACGAAAGCTCATGCTCCAAAACATCTGTTAGTCTGTAAGGTGCCACAGGATTCTCTGCTGCTTTTACCCTTGACCAGTCTCTATTCTTGGTGGCTTTATTTATAAACATTTGGATCTTTACTCTTGGCTGTTTTAGTTTGTGTGTAGAGGTTGTGACAAAGTTCTTCCTCTACCTTGGTGTGTCCTGCACTTATTGGGAGATTTGCTCACCTCACAGATTCACCCTGTGGGTCAGGAAACAGTCCAGAGACCTTCCTCTCTGATAGAAACCACAGTCCTGGTCAATTGCTCTTGTGTTTGATCAGGAGTTGGGAGGAACCCAGGCCCGCCCTCTACTCCGGGTTCCAGCCCAGGGCCCTGTGGATTGCAGCTGTCTATAGTGCCTCTTGTAACAGCTGCATGACAGCTACAACTCCCTGGGCTACTTCCCCATGGCCTCCTCCAAACACCTTCTTTGTCCTCACCACCAGACCTTCCGCCTGATGTACTTCTCAGTCCTCCAGCAGTATGCCTACTCATTCTCAGCTTCTTACACACCTCTTGCTCCCAGTATGTACACACACACCTCTTCCTCTCCTCTGGTTCTCTTTGGCCTGACTGGAGTAAGCCCTTTTATAGCATCAGAGGAGCCTTAATTAGAGTGAGTTGCTTATCAGCCTCACCTGACTCTTAGCAGGTTACTTGGAGTCAGGTGTTCTCATTAGCCTGGAGCAGCCCCTGCTCTGGTCACTCAGGGAACAGAAAACTGCTTATCCAGTGGCCAGTATAGCTCCCTTCGACTACTCTGCTGTTCCCAACTGGCCTGAGTCTATCACAAGGTATATTTGATACATATTTTTACAGAAGAAAACTCATTTACCTGCAAATATTATGATAGGATAATAAAAAGTACATTGCCACCCACTTACTGGTAAGGAATGCTACATTCAACACAGAATAATTTGCACGTATACAGCCCACTGCATGGGAAAAAATCTCAAATGCTTTACAAACATTAATGAATTAAGCATTGTACCGTTCCTGAAAGATATGTAAATCTTATCTCCATTTCAAAGATGGGGAAGTTAAGGCACAGACAGGTTAAAATGATGGTATAAGGACATGCAATGAGTGGGCAGCAGAGCCAAGAATAGAACACAAGAGTCTCCTGCTGTAGTAATTAGACATACCCCTGCTCAGAATTATGTGTCTAGCAGACTTCTGTCGTCTCTTGTGAAGAGAGTGTTACATAGTGGGTAAAGAAAGGGAAATGATAGTCAAGGCTCCTGCTGTAAAATAGGACTAATATTTACCTTCTATAGACATGAATTGTAAAGTTAGTTCATTAACGTTTGTAGAATGTTTTGAATTCCTCAGATGAAACCTGTATAAATGAGCAAACTAATGTTGTCATTTAAACAACAAAGGTATTTAACTGGCATTGTTATGTCTGTACATTGTATAAAGGGCAGCAGACTCAAACATAAGCGTGTGTTTGGATGTTTCTAGTTGTTTCCAGTGGTTTGCGACTTCTGTAGCAGACTGAATGGCAGGGATAGGGAGACAAAAAAATCAAGGCTACTGGTGTCAGTAGCAGTTTTGCCATTGTCTCCAGTGGAACCAGATCCCTTAAGAATGTGATCCTCTCCTTTGCAGTAGATAAAGATTGAGATTGAACAGGGTATTTCGCAAGAGAAGGGGGAAATATTTGGATTGTTTTTTTATTACTGGAGCATTGAGATTAATGGAAGTGAATCTACTTCTGCCAGTGGCCAATTTGACCTGTTTTACCTGGCGAGAGAGGTCTGAGAGCATGTGTCTCTGCTTACTGTGGTATTCAATTATTCAACAGATTCTCTTACAATGTAGGTTAGGGAAATATTACCAGGGCGCCATGGGTTTCAGAGTCCTTGTTCCTCATCGGCAAATGAAAACAGGAAACAACAGACTTTTGTTGAAATGTAAAGCATCATGCGTTAGGCAGTGTGGGCCTAGTTTAAAGTCTACATGGAACAGGAAACAGTGGGGGAGATTTTTAATGCCATAAAGGGCAGGCAGGCACCCAACTCCCATTGAGTTTCAATGGCAATTGGAAAGTGCCCTTTCAAAAATCTTCCCCAGCAAGTTGTTATAACTTCCCTCTCTGGAAAAACTCCTTTTTTGGTGCAGGGATTGGTTAGACATTTTCTCCTGTTTGTCAGATATATGAATAAATTGAATGAACTAGAAGTAAACTCTAGAGCAGGGGTAGGCAACCTATGGCACATGTGCCGAAGGCGGCACATGAGCTGATTTTCAGTGGCACTCACACTGCCCGGATCCTGGCCATGGTCCTTGGGGCTCTGCATTTTAATTTAATTTTAAATGAAACTTCTTAAACATTTTAAAAACCTTATTTACTTTACATACAACAGTAGTTTAGTTATATATTATAGACTTGTAGAAAGAGACATTTTAACGTTTTTAGAAGGTATTACTTGCACGTGAAACCTTAAATTAGAGTGAATAAATGACGACTTGGCACACCACTTCTGAAAGGTTGCCGACACCTGCTCTAGAGTAAGCCTGATGGATGCTTTTAACTGCTCATTGAGGACCCTTTGTGCTTCCCTGTTTGACACTGGCATATCCTGCTGCTGTTTTGCATCTCTGAGTTTCAGCAGAATCCAGACTTTCCTTTTCTCCCAAAGGGGTTAATATTTGGTTTTAAAAAAATCTCAGGTGGGGTGTTATCAATAGTTGGTAGGTTAACACTTCCATTCACCTCTCTGTGTTGTTCTCCGGAACTAGCCAGCTCATATGCAACCTCTTCTGCAGCCATCTAGGAGGAGGCAGCAAGTGAGTGTGGCTAGAGCACACTGAGCTCTGACTATTGCCAGCTGGTGGATAGAACCATTACCAACCAGCTGATGACAGGGGCCTGTTGGCACAGAATTTCCCTCAGAATTGGGGAACTGTAGCAGTTTAATAGTCCCCTTCTCTGCTGCACTGAATCAGTCTCTGAGGCTTATGACTCAAAGAAAATCTCCAGATGTAAACCAAAGCGGTGCTACCTTCCTGACAGTTGGAAACAATAGCGCTGTGATGTGTGAACTGTCTCTATTCCTTACTCATGTCAGTCAAGTTACACATATGCTTAAGCATGTGCAAGATCAGGATCTTAGACTTAAACTGTTTGAGGCAGGGACTATCTTCCTGTGTTTCTACAGCACCTAGCACAATGGGGCTCCAGTCCTGATGGGGTCCCTTGGGTGCTACTGTAATACAAATAACTGTTCTATATTGTGAGATTTGTATGACCAACATGTTACCACAATATATTGCTTTGTATTTAGATTCCCTGCGCTTTGAATGCATTAGATTTGGAAAAAGGCTTAAGAGTGCTTTAGGGACCTATTCTTGTAGTTCTTACAGTGAAATACAATTGCAGATTTCACATAACTGTTTGACAGCACAGATTTAGTTTTAACACAGTGATATGCTCAATTAATTTTTAAAGCAGCTACTAATAGAACTTGCCTGTAAACTAAATGTTTAGCTTAGTAGCATAAATAGCAACAGAGTTGCTTTTTCCAATTAACCCAAGAACATTATAACAATTAATGTATGAATATTTGTTGTTGCATTTCACTTCCTCTGATGTTTGAATGACTTCTCTGTTTTTCATTTTGGACGCCTGCAGGTGACTCTCGCAAAGTCCTTTTGCACCAAATAATGAACTGAGGTCTGGACTGGGAGTCTGACCTGTGTTCTATTCCAAGCTCCACTATGGAGCTGCTGTGTGATCTTAGGCAAGTCACTTCACCTCTCTATACATCAATTTCTCCTCCCAGCCTTTGTCTATTTAGATTGCAAGCTCTTTGGGGCGGAGACTGTTTCTCACCAGGTGGATGTATAGTGCTGAATGCAACAGGCTGCCACTGTTGATTAGGATCTGTAGGTGCTACTGTAATATAAATCAAACCTACAAAGACTATCCCATGTATAATATTTGGTTCCCAATTTGTATAATGCAGTTTCTATTATAGGAACTCTCTTTGTATGCAGCTTAGTTGTTGAACATTATTATCCACTGATCTCTTCAGAGTAAGAAGCATTTTTTTTTAAATAAAGGCGTTAAGGTTATTATGGAAAATGCAGCAGGTGTCCTAATTAGCTGTAATGTCTTTCATATGCCCGAGAAGTAACAAATGATTGAAAGAATATCGCTGGCTAAATTAGCAACTCCTCAATACAGCTCACACTGATCCTACTCCAAGAGAGCTTACCTAACAGGGACACTATCAGTGTGGAAAAAATATAAAAGGCCTGATTCTGCTCTTACTCAGGTCAGTTTTACATTGGTGTCCCTCCATTGACTTCATTGCAGTTACTCCTTATTTACTCTGGTAAAAGTGAGATCAGAATCTAGCCTAGGATTATGTAAATTATAAGAAGAATGTCACCTTACGAACCCAAAACATTATTTTGAGTAGATTGCTAATGCACAGATAAAAGGGTAAAAGGAATGAGGCTACAGATGCTTACTAGCAGGCGCTGCCTCTCTTGCATTCACTGCAATTAGTACACTAGATGTTTTTGAAACTAAACATTGTGGAGTTAAAATTTCTGTCTTAGAAAAATTCTGACCATTACCAAAATCAGACTTTTACTGACTTTCACCTATCCTATGCTGCTAATAAAATAACAATGTGCTTGCATTATAGCAACTTTCATGCCAAAAAAATTCCTTAACTGTTAGCTTTGGGAAAATATGTCATACACACCCCTGCAATGCAGTCATCTCCATGGTAGGGGGCAATTACCAGACAATAGGCTGAACAAAAAAGCTAAAAAAAAGGACTATATTTTGGCCCAAGATACTTTGGCAAACTCCCTACTCTTATGCAAACTGTCGTGCAATCTCTAAAGACCCTACAGCGCAGATAGGTCTCCATTTGTAAGGTCTTGTCCAAAAGCAAATGGCACAGAACTCAGTTTAAGTACTTCAGAAGGCTGACGGGCTCAGATTAGAGTTGCCAGGTGTCCAGTTTATGACCGGAACACCTGGTCGAAAAGGCATCCTGGCAGCTTTGGTCAGCACTGCAAACCGGGCCATTGAATGTCTGGTTGGCAGTGCCATGCAGCAGGGCTGGCAGACTCCCTGCTAGCCTCTGCGCCGCCCAGCTCCCAGGAAACAGCCAGCATGTCCAGCTCCTAGGCTTAGGGGTGGCCAAGGGGGCTCTGCGTGCTGCCCCCACACCCTGCACGCAGGCGCAGCTCCCATTGGCCAGGGTAGGGCAGGGGATGAACTAGCACGACTCGTGAGTGCTCAGCAGGCACTGTTGAGGGCTCACAGTGTGCAACTCTTCCGCTGCTGCCAGCCCTCTTCTCCTCCCCACACTCCTCCTGTGGCTGAACTCAAACTGTTGCACGGGCCCCTTGCAGCAAGTATACTGTCTGTTGCCCTATTGCTGGCATCCAGGAGTTTGAGGTGTGTATCCCCATCTCTGAGTGCTGGGAATGGGGAGGGAAGGGGAGTAGAACGAGATTACCCCTCTGGAGGCCCTGTGGTCTGTTGGGACTCCTGCACTGCCTCCCCCGAAGGGCCCTGAGAAAGTGTATGAAAAAGTGTCTCTGTGTAGGCAAGTGTGTGCGTGCAAGTATTGTATATATTTGTGTGCATGTGTGTCAGAGACTGTGTATCTTTGTGTAGGGAGGTGCATGTATTGCCACAGGCGTGTATACTTGTGTGAATAAAATTTGCAGCTTAACTCTCTGACTTTTATTCCTTTTTCTGGCTTGCGTACAAAAAAATTGATGAAATAAAATGTGTGTGTATTCATTTCATAACAAGTTTTTAAAAGAGAAAGGAACTCTAAAAGGAATGTATTATTTCTTTAAAAGTGAATGTTGTCGACTAGTGATTGCAGAAGAGCCAATGTATCATACATTTCTCCCCACCTTTGTCTAGCTACATCAGGAGTCAGAAACCTCTGGCACGCGGCTGGCCAGGGTAAGCACCCTGGCAGTTCGGGCCAGTTTGTTTACCTGCCTCATCCACAGGTTCGTCCGATTGTGGCTCCCACTGGCCACGGTTCACTGCTCCAGGCCAATGGGGGTGGCAGGAAGCTGCAGCCAGCACATCCCTCAGCCCGTGATGCTTCCCACAGCTCCCATTGGCCTGGAGCAGTGAACCGTGGCCAGTGGGAACCACAATCGGCCAAACCTGCGGACGCGGCAGGTAAACAAATTGGTCCAGCCTGCCAGGGTGCTAACCTTGGTGAGCCACGTGCCAGAGGTTGCCAACCCCTAAGCTATATTATAAATTCTTTGTTGCAGACTCTCTCTTTTTATGCGTATGTCCAGCACCTACCACCCTGAAGCCCTGATCTTAGTTGGGGCCTGTAGGCTCTAAACAACAATTGTGAGAATAAATAACGTGGAAGTATATGCGTTAGTGCATGCTAGATGTGTACACATGAATACACACGTGTATCTGCATGTAGGTGTGGGAGTTAGTTTCTACAGGTTTATTTATATAGGTATATGGACAGGTGTGCATTTCTGTGGTTGTGCTCTAGGGATTTGTATTTGGGCTTCAGGAGTTGGCCTTTAATGAACCCATTGCAGCTGTGATAATGTGTGGTCCTTATTCCACACATAAAATTACAATATAGGCATTTATGAAATAAAAATCTATGTATTGGTCTATCATTTCCACAACTTACCACCATTGACAAATGTGAACTGTGATCCACTTTCTCATAGATGAAACAGAAATGTTGCACCACTGTTGCATTATGCAAAACATTTATTCGGATGATGTGACATGAACAAATCAGGTTTTGTACTTATCAAGAGCAATATCTGGCAAGTTATTAAGAAAACAGAGCTAAGAGTGGAGCAGATTCTTTGTTTCCCTTTTAGATTACCCATTATGCCCCGAGAAAGTAAAATAGATTCCCAATATCCTCCCAAATACTGGAATACTGTATCTGTTTCTGTCTACATTTTAAATAGAATGTTGAAAAATTGGAGAGGGTGTAGAAGAGAGCCACAAAGATAATTTGAGGACTAGAGAAAATGCTTTACTGTGAGAGGTTGAAAGAGCTCAATACATTTAGTTTATCAAAAAGAGGACTGAGAGGTGACTTGATTATGGTGTAGAAGTATCTTCATGGGGAAATAATATCAGATACTACAGGGCTCCTTAATTTAGCAGGGAAAGGCATAACAAATGTCTGGAAGCTGAAGCCAGAAGAAAATTCAAATTAGAAATAAGGCACACATCAGTGAGAGTGATTAACAATTGGAACAATTACCATCGGAAGTGGGAAGTTTCAATTGCCACTCTCATTAAAACTGTTTTTGTTTTATATTGTTTGTATCTTTGTTACACTTCAGAAGAAGTTTAAAAAGTTTAATTTTACAGTAGTGTTTAAGATCTCTCCCTGGTGAGGTGAAAGGTATCTGAATCACACATTCCATCTCCCACATTCAACCTGTTGCAGCTCCTGGCCTTCTTCTGGTGCCTGCTTGGGCCTTGCAATGAAAATGAGGAATTGAGCGAGGATGGAGGAGAGCAAGCTGTGGAGGGTGGAGAGAGATGGGGCGGAGCCTCGGGAAGGGGCGGGGCAAGGGTGTTCGGTTTTCTGGAATTAGAAAGTTGGCAACCCTAACTCAGATGATGCTGCCAGGATAGGCTCTAGGTCAGTGTTTTTCAAAGTTTGGGTCAGGACCCAATACTGGGTGGTGGCATTTAAAGCACTGAGTCGCCTTGCTCAGTACCCAGAGACCCTAGCAGCTCTCATCAGTACTGCTGACTGGGACATTAAAAGTCACATCGGCAGTGCTGTCCAGCAAAGCGGGCTAGTGCCTAACTGTTCCGACTCCACGCTGTGCCCTGGAAACAGCCAGCAGTGGGTCCGACTTCTAGGCAGAGGGGCCCTGGGGCTCTGCATACTGCCCCTGCCCCGAGTATTGACTCCACACTCCCATTGGCCGGTTCCTGGTCAATGGGAGCTGGGGGTGGGCGGTGCCTGCGGGTGAGAGTCATGCAGAGCTGCTTGCGCACCTCTGCCTAGGAGCCAGACCTGCTGCTGGCCACTTCTGGGGTGCAGTGCAGC
Organism: Chelonoidis abingdonii; assembly: GCF_003597395.2. NCBI lineage: Eukaryota > Metazoa > Chordata > Testudines > Testudinidae > Chelonoidis > Chelonoidis abingdonii. The sequence goes on from NC_133769.1 coordinate 354,715,878, forward strand.
TGCAGTGCCAGGACAGGCAGGTACCCTGCCTTAGCCCCGCTGCTGCGTCACTGACTGGGAGCTACCGGAGGTAAGTCCCCATCCCAACCCAGCACCACAATCCCCTGCCCCAGCCCTGAGGCCCCCCCAAACCTGGAATCCCTTCCTGAACTCCAAATCCCTCATCCCCGGCCCCACCCCAGAGCCTGCACCCCTATCCCAGCCCTGAGCCCCCCCCAAATCCAGAGCCCCTCCTGCACCCTATGCCTCTCATCCCCTGCCCCAGCCCAAAGCCCTGACCCCCTCCTGCACCCTAACCCCCTGCCCCAGCCCAAAGCTCCCTTCCACATCCTGAACCCCTCATTCTCAGCCCCACCCCACAGCCCTCACCTCCACACTCCAACCCTCTGCCCCAGACCTGAACCCCTCCCACACCCCAAATCCCTCATCCCCAGCTCTGTTGGGTATCTGGCATCAACAATTTCTTCAAGTGGGTCCTCAGAAAACGAGTTTGAAAACCATTGCTCTAGGTTATCGTTAATTTGGGAAGCATTGCAAAAGGGAAATGTGGTGATGCATTTGGAGTAAATGAGCCAGATTGTGGCAGGCACTGATCTGTATTGGGAGCAGTCTGGGTGGTTCTGCCCCAGGAGGCACATTGGTAAGGATTGTGCACAGTCAACCTTGGAGCTTCTCAGCACAGATCTAGGGAGTTTGGGCTGCACAAGCCATCCCACCCAGACATGCCTATACCTCTCTCCACAGACCACCTCAAGGGCATGCAGTGCAGGTGCTTTCTCTTTGAATTTGATGAATGGACGTGTTCCCAACCCTGGCCTAGAGGGTGAAGTGACATTTCTTGTGCCCACCTCAACCCCATGCAAGTACCTGTGACAATTTAGCCCAGAGCATTAAAAATCCTAAGACTGTATAGAAATGCACCAATGGGTGAGTCAGAACCATGTGTTATGTGACATTTGTCATGCACCTTTGACCCCACATCTGCTCATTAATCATCCCCCCTGGGATTACTTCTAACATGACAAACTTCTGAGCAGCTCCAAACACCTGCCATTGATCTATTGCTATACTGGCCCAAAGAGCAGACAGGCAGTAGTTGGTCCTGGCCCAGTGACAGAGTTAAGGTTTGATATTACATGTCCCCACTAGCCTGGAAAAATGATATTCCTGACAGCGGAACAGGAGATTCCCAATGGGGACTGCAGCATTTCCGACCCTAAAACCGTGACATTATTCTGGATGGAAGATCTAACGTAGGTTTATTTTTACAGGTTTTTAAAATGTGCTAGTTATAATTTCTTATGGTCAGACTCATGGCACCTAGCTTTACAGGCAGAGTGACATGAGAAATCAGACCCATACAACTCTTAGAAGCTTTCTGTAACAGTTCTTCTGTGAAATACATGGCATATACAGGATGCAGGCTTGTATAGGAAAAAGGCTTGATTGGCATGTGTTGGAGCACCCTGCATCTTTCCACCCTAGCTTCACCACACAAGTAAGGCAACCATTCCAAAGAAGAGCCTATAAAATGTTTATATCATGCCACACTTCCATGCATTCTCTCTTTAGTAGGAATAATGCAGGTGATTCACCTTTCATTTACACTAGAGAGTAATTCCACTGCCATCAGTGGAGTTACACAAGAGTAAAATTAGTTTGAGATCAGCACTGGGCCCCAAAAGTGCTTTTCTTCAGCTGAGGTTAACTGAAATTGCATGAGGAGGAGAATTTCAGTTCCCTGGAAATTTCACCCACACAAAGGCTCTGAAATAGGGTATCAAGGTATACGCATTAGATCATCAAAGCAAATGAAAATGTTGCATGGAAGGCTGTTGGTAAGATAAACTTGCCTAGGGCTAGCTGCAATTTATGGTTCTGATATTTGTGGAAGCTCAAACCACTACACTATTTACTTGCATTGTTCATTTAAACAAGTGCACATAGCAAGGCAGTTCCTGTATCCAAATTCAATACCTTTTTTAAAATATATCTTGACTGACAAACTATGAGATGTCATAGACCAAGCATTGCCATCAAAGCTGGAAAATATATATTGATTGACACTTGCCTGAACAGCTACCACAAAGAGCCTAGAAGGAAAAATAATTAAGTATCATAACATGCCTAACACTGAAATGTGATGTGTCTCTTTTTTATTGTCTCAAAAACAGAATAAATCTGAAAGACGGTCTGAGTGGCAATGCAGTTAAGTACAGATAGACCTTCATGAGTGTTGAGGGGAAACAGCTGATGATTTTGATCCCTGAGAACAGAAAAGAAGTCTAAAAGAAATGCCTTTCAGTCACTTTTGCCCTCTCTAGGGGGCCTTCTCCGTGCAGAGCTGTTGATCAAGAAGCAAATCAAATTACCCTCTTGAAGGTGCAACTGTACATAGCCCATTGGACTGTGATCTTATCACGGCTCATAAGCTAAGCACGATCAGACCATAGTCAGCAACTGGGTGGAAGATCAAAGGAAAATCAGGGTTTCTAGGAAGCAGTGCTGATTAAGGGGTGGTTCTGTTTCCTCAGAATTGGTAATGCCCCAGCACAGCATTGGCGGGTACTGTAATTTATGAAGATGCCTTATGTAAAATTGCAGTCTTGATCACCGATTGTTGAAGTTCCTATGGCATTCTCTGCCAGGATAGGGTACAGATTAGCCCCCTTCCAATATGGGTAGCTATACAGAGCCTATCTAAACTCAACCTGCAGCCTTAGTCAGATGGGGTGTCTGTCTCTGATTTCCCACCCCCTGATCTCCAGTGGCAGCCTTCCAACACCTCTCCCTCCATTCATCACTGATTCGGTGAGCTTCAATCCACAAAGCGCTCTGCTTTCTCCTTTCCTCCTTGACATCACTCCACTCTCAGCTCCAGAGCCATCACCTTCAGCATTACACTTGACCCTTTTTTCCTCTCTCAGACCACTCTGCCCCCCACCCCCTGGCTTGCGTGCTGCATTCAGTACTTCCATTCCTGCATCCATGCTACTGCTTGCTTCCTCCCACTCCAGAGCCACACATCACTCCCCACAAAACAGGTCTCTTTACTGCTGTGATCCCTGCCTCCTGTACTGTCTTTTACCTCAAATTAATCTCAGGTTCCTGGGCTCATGTCACATGCATGCAGTCTGCCTCCAAACTCAATTGCATCTGTAGTGGAGACATTATGAAGTGTCCCAAATGACAGAATAGAATGCCTGTCACCATGCTCACCACTCCATAAGTACCACTTCATGGCTCGAGGGGGCTCTGCAGCTGGCCTGTCTCAGTCCACCTCACCCCCTAGTCAAGGACATCTTAAACTCCACACAGGCTTTCATGAGTCCAGCGACAACAGCCCTCCTTAGGGTCTAGCTTATTAACTTAAAGCTAAAAACTAAAAACACACAAGTCTTCCCTCCAGCCTTCAGCTGACTACAGCTCAAACTTCCCTGGCCTGGCAAGGGTCCCTCCTGCCTGAGCAGGCCACTCCCAGGCCTTCCTCACTGGGGAAGGAAGCCTCAATCTCCTCCCTGCAGGAAACTTTTTCAGTCAGGCTCCCTGACTTCCTGAGCATTCCCTCTGCTCTGAAGCTTCCCACCTCCACCCCACCCAGCAGTTTCTACTAACTAACCTCGGACCCCATCCCAGGTGTGGCAGCCAGGCTAACTGGATGGAGCTGGCCAGCTTTAGGCCACCAGCCCTTATAGGGCCACGCCACCCCATCACAATACCTCGTACTTCATTGCACTTGCACAGTTTAATTAGGAGATCAGCAGATGAAGGAGCCTTGCTGGGGCTTAGCTCACAGACCATTGTGAGACACAGAGATGCACCAGGGAGCGCTGATGAGGGCCAGGGAAGAGAGGCAAAGATGAGGAAGGCAAATTAGAAGGGTAGGTACATGGTGCATAACAAATCCCAAGTGACAGTATGACTAGATGGCAGTGCAGCAAAGAACGAGGACACCCTATATCTGTGTAAGCCAAATTAAGCCATATGGACAGGGCTTTTTTGTGCATAACTTGCTGCCTAAAGAGTCTGTCCATCTTGTACACAGGCGGCTCTGCTACTTTTGCCAGAACTGACTGAGGGTTACAGGTCAGGAGCCTTCCTGGTTCCCATCACAGCTGCTGCCACACGACTGCACACATGACCGCTGAGATGGAAAAAGAGTCATGTGCTGTTTCATGTAAAGCTCCTTGCCTGGTGCTAGATGACAGCACATCTTTGATGCACAAATCTTCTCTAACTTCTTTTTGATAGCTGAAGAATCATGATATTGAAAACATCTTCGTAAATCTTACTGTAGGTTATTAGGCAACCCAAACCTGTGCCATGTTGGGCTGAATGTTTACAATCACACAGGCTAGCTGGAGGAAGCCTTACCTAAAGGTACTGAGTCAAATTCAATCCTGGCCTAAGTGGGTCCAACTTCATTGGAGTCATGCAAGGCCAGATTTTTGAAAGGTATCTGGACACACAAAGATGCAGATGTGTACCTACTGCGATTTCCAGAAGCACCTAAGATGGAAGTAAGCAGGATTTTCACCTATGGGCCAGTCTTCATTTTGGGCACATAAATACCTTAAAAATCTGGCCCATATTTACGCCCCATACATTCTACTCTTTCTTGTTTTTCATGTAACATTTTAAGATGGCAGATGCTATGTGGAATTTGTTCTTATGGTTTTTTTTGTTTTGTTTTGCAGACAGTTCAGCAGGAAACCCCAAGTAGAAGAGGACCTCTGGACAAAGTTCCTCAGACCCTGTTGTTGAACTTGCATTCCTTGCCTAGCCACAACCCACTGCTTATCAGCTCAGGGTAACCAACTTTCTGCAGGCTGGATCATAACACAATTCATACGATCCTTCATAGATACAAAGTTATATTAACAAACTATTATCTGTAGTACAATCAGAACACAAACTGCAAATCACACAACACTTACTGTGGAAGAATGAGGAAGCAAAATTATAACTTGGCAAGAGCAGCTAGACTTTCTCTTATAGCAAGAAGCTTTCTAGCTAGGTGTCTTATGCCAGGAGCGGAAGGACTGCATTTCATGGCTCTGCAGTTACAACCGAGCAACACTTTCTGAAGTGGGATTCCACAGTGGAATATGCCTTTCACTGGGGTTCCTACACAGTCTTCCTGCCTTCATTTTTAAAAAGAACATTAAAATTCCTGGTGCACGCACTGTCCCAATACAAATGAACCAAACTGTCCACTGGGGTGACTTCAGATTCACATGTGTAACTGAGAAGTATTTGGGGCCTTTGCTAGCACTCTCAGCATGAAAGCCAAAGACTGAATGGGTGTGGAGAATACCATCTCACTCTGTAAAAACAGCCTCTTTAGGTTCAGGGGGTTAAACTTGTGCCATTGTCTGTGCTGTACTTCTCTTGTAGGGAGATAGCACAAAGCCTATGCATCTCTTATGTCCTCAAAGTAGGGTTTTAAGTGTGTTGTGCTGTCCCGAGATGAATGGTCAGGCCTGTCTCTCTGGCACCATTGACCAGCACTAAATTCACACACAAAGGGGTCAGATGGTGCCTGACATCCAGCGTTTCCACTCAAGAGATTTTTCCAAGAAAAAGTAAGGGCACAATACATCTTAACCGGTATGAGTAGTCTAGCTCCAGTGACACTGTCAGCTGAGTAAGGACAGCAGGATTGGGCCTCCCTCCTGTCACTTTAAGAGAAGATTTGTAATTTTTCCATCTTTTTTCTGTTCATTTATAAAGCCGTCATTTTGATTTCTCCAAGGCTAGTGGCTTCTGCATCTTCACTGCAGAAATGCTACAGGATGTAAAATAACAACCCAGAGAGAGAAGCAGGAGGACTCGAGTCTGGATCGTAATTGAATATTTCAGAAATAATTGCTGCAATCTGCATTTTCTCAAAGGAGGAATTCTTGCTTCACGCTATGGTCTCACTCATGTTTCATTAGCCGAGGGGGGGGGGGGTCTAGAAATACGGATCAAAATCCAGTTTAAAATTCCTTTTTATTAAATCTCTGAAATGAAATTTCTACCAATAATTCTTCTGCAAGTAAGTGTCAGTGGGGATCTCACCCTAGATACACATGTGCCTTGTACACGAGAATGGATTCTTTTGACTGGCAGTGCCCACTGAGGTTGAGCCTGAGCCCTGTGCCTCCTCATGCACCCAAGTCAGGGCAGAAAGCATGGACCAGCCATCACCCTCCCTCAGTTTCCTCTTACTGCTCATGGCCGTGAGACAGAACCCAGCAAATGTTCAACCTGCTACTTTAAAACTGTTTTTTCACAACTTTGTGTCTGTCATCTTCACACTCCCTTCACACTGTATGTTTCAATCATCACGCTTCCTGTGCGGTTTCTTCACGGAAGCTTCACTTCCTGCCTGCCTGCCACTCCTACACTCTTCTCCCCTCCCCTGTCCTTCTTGTCCCCTTCCTTTTCTTTCCATTTAGCTGATACCCTCCCAAGTGAGCCCTCCCTCCCAAAATATAAACAGTGGAACTAACATGACATGGCTGCCTGTGTGCTGTCCCCCTCCCCACATTGTCCAAAAAAATTCCAATATTTTTGGACAGTGGGGGAAGGAAAAAAACTCTAATACTTTGTCCTTAGGAGTGCCTTTTGTAGACTTTGATTTTTCCTGCACTGCTAAAACCACCAGGGACCCTGGGGTTGGATGGGCATAGAAGTCACCAGAGCACTTTGGGAGCACCTGGTATCTCTTCTCCATTCATGTAGAAGTGGGAGAAAGAGTGGCCAGGGTTTGTCATAGTCCTTTGGCTCCCTTCGTTAATAGAGAGGGTGATTCTGGCTGGTATCGTGGCACTCAAAATGCCAAAGAGTTTGAGACTTTTCTTGTCTAAACGTAATCTCAGTATCCAGGGTCTCTGCAATATGGGACAGGTGGTCTTAAAAATCTTTAAAGTCGTTGAAAACATGTAAGTCTTTCTTCTTGTTTCTTGCTCATGCCTCCAAGGTCTGCTTCTGGTGTGGACAGCCTGACTAATGATGCCACAGGGGAACAGGTTCTCCTCCTCTTTCTGGAAGCATACGAGGAGGATCTGCTCCTGGACATGTGAGATGACAGTATCCAGTAAGGCCAATATGGCCAAAATAACATGCCACATGGGTACTGGCCTGGTTGGTGCTGAGCATCCCAGTGCCAATCGTGCCCCATCTGGGACACAGCTCTGACTAAGGGCTCCTTGGGGTGGGGGGGGGCACACTCTGAGAACAGGAGAGGGATCTCTCACTGCTTGAGCCTATCAAGAAGTAGTACATTGTCCTCTTCAAATGGCTGTGCCATAGGGTAATATGGCACTGAGGCTGGTTCCATTGCCTGTTGCCTCTTTGGCACAAGAAGTGTCTTGTGTGATCCAGATCCCTTCAGAGTGTATCTCAGGCCCCTGCTGGGCTCCATCGTGGATAACAAAGTCAGCACCGAGGCTCTTGTTCTCTGTGCTGTTCCTGGTCTGATTGAGGACTCCGAGCTCTGTCCTTTAAGGAGTGAGGTATCATGTCTGCTTTCTGTGACTTTTCTTCCTGGTTTGAAGCCATACTCAAGATTCATCTGGATCTGTGATTGAACATCATCCTTGTGTACAAGCACAGGTGCTGGCTTTACTGCCTGGAGCATCTGCACTGTGATAGCTTGTGCAAATATCGGATCTGTCGATGCAGAGGCTGTTGGTGCTGAGGTTTTCCACGCTGAAGACTCTGCCAATGCTGACATGGTCAGTGTTGAAATCACCTGCACTGGTTCTGCTGGTGCTCTATTAGCTTTCTTTCCATTTCGCAATCCCAGGGTATGATGTGTGCCTGAGGCAGTGCTGGCCAGAGCTGGCTTATTCAGCCTCACTCTGGTAGAGAGACTGTCGCCTCAGGGTCCAAAGTGACTGGCATGGACTGTTCTAGTAAATATAGCTTGAACTGAGTGCCTCTGGATTTGCATGGCAAGGAGGAAAAGAGCTTGCATACAGAGCACCTAGCTGGGATGAGGGTCTCCTCTCCACTAGGAGAAGAGGGATTGGTTATGTCTGTCCTTGATAGTGTGGAAGAATAATGCAGTCTTCACTCTCAGGTTGGTTGCAACATGTCAGAGTCAGTTTATTTTCAAGCAATATTGCAAGGGGGAGAGTGCACAATGGCAGGTCTCCCAAAAGATGTACAATTACGGCAAGCGTTTATACCTCTTGTTACATACAGTAATGATCAACAACTGCATTTTGTTTATACATATTCCTCCTGATATCTTACTCTTCTCAGCAATTTTCTGCTACAGTCTGCTTTCCATTCTTATCTAACACAAGGTCAAAACAGTATCTCTTACAGTCTGTTCCCACTCGCCTAGGCCCTGCATTAAAGTCTTGTATTATTAAACAGAAGAAGTAGCCTGACTCTTGCTCTTCCTGGAAGACTAAGATGTCTGCACTTTTCCCAACTTCCACACTAGGGATGAGACTTTCGCAAGATGGACAGGATTTGAAACCAGAGAGTTTGAAGTCTGCCATTTTTATTTGTATTATCATAGCACCTAGGAGCCTGAGTCATGGACCAGGACCCCACTGCACAAACACAGAGCAAAAAGATATTCCCTGCTCCAAAACTTATATGGAAACAAGGAGATCCCCAGCCCCAGCAGAGGTAGAGGACACCATCCTACTGCTGAGCCTGACAGCCAGAGTATCCACAAAGAAAGAAGCCCAGGTAATCCATGGAACACCCATCTTCCTCCTCCCCAAGTAATCTGGCTCCCTCTCAGAGGCAGCAGATTTGATGTGAGCATCGAGAGTTGCAATAAAGTAAATCTGGAGCCTGCACCCACCTTCAGGACTTCCATACACTACTCTCTACCCACGCCCTCCTTCCCTGTCCTGGTTCAGGGACCCTTCTCATGAGATAGAGAAGAAGCTTCTACTTCTGATATTTTCTCATTCTGAAGAAGAAAGGGGGTCTTTGTCCTACCCTGATCCTGAGTAGAGCGAACAAATAAATAAGCCGCCTCAGATTCAGGATGGTGATGCTTGCCTCCATCATCCCATCTCTTCAGACTCAAGACTGGTTCGTGGCTTTCGACTTAGACATCCATCCAGCTGAACAGTAAGTACCACAGATTCACAGTGGCACCCAATTATTACCAGTACTAGGTACTGCAATCCGGACTTTGCATGGCACTGAGAGTCTTCATGAAATGCGAGCGATAGTTGTGAGGCATCTCAAAAGGAAGGATATTCACATCTACCCTTGCCTGGACAATTGGCTGACCAGCAGGAGATGGCAGCAAATATGGAATATGCCCTCTCCATGTTCTCTTAGCGAGGCTTCCTAATGAATTATGAACTCTTTATCCCATTGCAGATGACAGAGTTCACAGGAGCATTGATCAACTCCAGACTGGCAAGAGTGTACCCTTCTAAAACAGATACCACTTGATGTAGTCACTATTATTCAGAACAGAAATAAACCCGATTGTAAGGCTACGTGTTGATAGTCATATATATAACATCATTTGCCAGACTTCAGCTGTGACCACTCCAACTCGGGCTCAAGTCCGTCTATTTCTCAGTGAAATACCAAACGAACAAGGTGGCTATGGTCCAACTCACATCATCACAGAACTGAGATTGTGGAAGGTGTACAGCTGCACCTGTATGTCTCTCTTTCAGGCTTCCAGGTTGAACAGGTCCCTGCTTTCACTGTGTTATTCCCAGAAAAAGACAGTCAGTCTAAGCACACTTCTTTTGCCTTCTCTTCAGAGACTAATAACAGTGTATTTGCCTACAGTTATAAGTTACAACACAGTTCTTCCTAAACAAGCATATTTTATTCTTAAGGTTAAAGCACTACAGAGAAAAATTATTAAAAACAATAAAGGAACCTACATGCCTGCTAATAACCTTACCAACGATCATCTCCCTCATTCCACCAAGGATTCTGGCAAGAGTATTCCTTTAGCCTCCACCAAGGGGTTTTCAAGTTCATCATACCCCTTTGCTCTGAACATGACTCTGTGAGTCACTCACTTAATGCTAAAGGAAGACCCAGCCATTGCGGAGAAGCTCAATGAATTCTTTGCACTGGTCTTCACCGCAGAGAATGCGAAGGAGATTCTCACAGCTGGGTGGTTCTTTTTAGTGACAGATCTGAAGGACTGTCTGTTAGAGGGCTTTCCCTTCACCCGCTCCCCTGGTTCTTGTCACGCAGAAAGCATAAGATCAGAAATCTGAAGCGCAGACAATGTGATGTTTATTGGGGTTAGTTCCAAGCAAAGATATCCATAGTGCTACACACCAACAGAGTCTGTTTCCCAGTGTTCCATTCCCAGCTCTGACACCGCAGAGCTTAGCCCTGTGTCCTCCTTCCTAGCTCTGACACCGCAGAGCTTAGCCCTGTATTCCCCTTCCAGCTCTGACACCACAGAGTGTTTACACTATATCCCCCTTCCCAGCTCTGACACCACAGCGCATTTACCCCGTATCCCCCTTCCCAGCTCTGACACCACAGAGCTGTGTCCCCAGTCCCATTTCCCTATTCTCCAGGAATAAGGTGGAAGGAATAGCTCAGTAGCTAATTTGGGGGGAGGACTAGCTCAGTGGTTTGAGCATTGGCTTACTAAACTCAGGGTTATAAGTTCAATTCTTAAGGGACCATTTAGGGATCTGGGGCAAAAATCTGTCTGGGGATTAGTCTCCCTTTGAGCAAGGGGTTGAACTAAATGACCTCCTGAGGTCCCTTCCAACCCAGATATTCTATGATTTTCCCCCTCCTCCTCCTTAGCAGGCCCAAATATACCTGCAGTGTATGCCCCTAGTCACACCCCTTAGAACTTATGGTCATGTTCCATTTTGGAGGGTCATGAGTTGGGGTCTTTGTCCCACCTCTTTTGTATCCCATGGGAGAGGTAAGAAGAGAGGTTGTGTTCTGGCCAAGGCCAGGCTTTTCTTTGGCTTTTAGTGTTTCTCATGCCTTCACCCAAATCCCCCTTGCTCCCCCCCAACTGGTTTCTTGACTGTGGCTTGAGAAAGGAGCCAGGCAGCCTTTCAGTGTATGCTTATATATTACGCTCCCACCATAACCTGTAACACTTTAATTGCTTTGTCCCTTATCTCTTCCCATTATACTAACAAACCCATCTGGTTGTGGGAAATGCAACACACAGTGTCTTTGTTCATTGTTCTTCACACATATTAGGATAAGATATAAGAGTATCAAAAAAATCAAACCCCAAATTCTATCTCAGTCTGACAAACAAGTCTATATACTAACACTGTCCCAGATGGAGGTTTCAATAGAGGAGGTTTTGGAACAAATTGACAAATTAAACAATAATTCTCCAGGACCAGATGGCATTCACCCAAGAATTCTGAAAAAACACAACCATAAAATTACAGAACTACTAACTGTGGTATGTAAGCTATCACTTAAAATAACCACTGTAGCAGATGAATGGAGGATAGATAATGTAACTGTTTTTTTAAAAAGGTTCCAGATGTGATCCTGACAATTAAAGACCAGTAAGCCTAACTTCAGCACCAGGCAAATGGGGCCTAAATTAGCTGTTACGGCTCAAGAAAGGGAACTTGGAGTCACTGTGGATAGTTCTCCAAAAACATCTTCTCAGTGTGCCACATCAGTCAAAAAAGCTAACAGAATGTTAGAAACCATTAGGAAAAGGATAGATAATATGACAGAAAATATCATAACGCTACTATATAAGTTCATGGATCACCCACACCTTGAATACGGTGTGCAGTTCTGGTCACCCCCCTCTCAGAAAAAGATATTAGAATTGGGAAAGGTACAGAAAGAGACAACAAAAATGATTAGGGGTATGGAACAGCTTCTGTATGAGGACAGATTAAAAAGACTGTGACTAAGGAGAAAAAGGAGATGACTTAGGGGGGATATGATAGAGGCCTATAAAATCATGATGGTGTGGAGAAAGGAAATAAGGAAGTGTTATTTACCCCTTCACATAACACAAGAACCCATGGTTAACCAGTGAAATTAAAAGGCAGCAGGCTTAAAAACAAACATAAGAAAGTATTTCACACAATGCACAGTCAACCTGTGGAACTCCTTTCCAGGCGATGTTGTCAAGGCCAAAACTATAACTGGGTTCAAAAAAGAATTTGGTAAGTTCACAGAGAATAGGTCCCTCGATGACTATTAGCCAAGATGGTAATGGACTCAATGCTCTGGCTGTCCCTAAACCTCTGACTGCTGGCAGCTGGGGTTGGATGACAAGGGATGGATCACTTGATAAATTACCTTGTTCTGCTCAGTTCCTCTGAAACATCTGGCATCATCCACCATCAGAAGACAGGATACTGGGCTAGAAGAGCCATTGGTCTGACACACTATGGCCATTTTTATGTTCTTTGGAAGAGACCATAAACAGATAATCAACTAGACAATGGGTCTCTGTGCAACATGCAGCTTTGTAAAGAGGGATTCAAGGTGGGTCATTTATATTTCCCTCACCCCAGTATTTCCTAGGAAATTCACTTCACGTGTATTGTCCCAAAAAGTCCTTTGAAGTTCCTAATATCTCCCAGAGACTGAATTAATCATGGCTTCCTCCTAAAGAAATTCCAGACAATCCCACAATAGTACTTAAAAATTTGGATTTTTAATACAATGGTCTTGTATTGTGTTATATGCTTAATACAATAAGGTTTAACTTAATTCCAAAAGATTTGTCCAAGATATTGCAGGAAATTGCCATCTATCACAGAAGGAACCTAAGATTGTGCAGAACTTCAGTCCCCTTCCTGAAAATGATGGACAGGTCAGGGACAGATTGGGGAACCCCCCTTGGACCATTTACAGAGGAGAGGGACCTGGTCCCCAGAAATCATGGGGCTTCTGAACAGACAATTCGTGACCACTCACAAGTAATCTCTGTGGAGATACAACATAGAACCAATATTGGTTAAGTGCCAGAGACAGGGGCTGTTCTAGACAAGTCCAGGAGATTCTGATACAGAACAGAAAGGCATCCACCAGAAGGAACTTTTTCATCAAAATGAAAGAGGTTCTCAATATGGGTGGTCCAACATAGCCTAGACCCTATGCAGATTTCAGTACCAAAGATCCTCACCTATCTGCTGATTCTGAAGCACTCTGGCCTTTTGTTCAGCTTCATTAAAATCCATCTTACAGGGATCTTGGTGTGCCATCCGCCAGTGCAGTTGTGTTTCATCTTCTCTTACCCAAAGGTACTGAAGTTCTTCAAGGGTCTGTTATATACTTACCCACCAGCCAGAAAACCTGCTCCTGCTTGGGACCACAACATCATCCTCTCGAGACTCTAAAGATAGTCTTCCTAGTTGCAATCACTTTGCCCAGGAAAGTGAGCAAATTCCAAGCACTTACGGGTGACCCTTCTTACATGACATTTCTTAGGGATAAGATGGTGCTGAACTCTGACCCTAACTTCCACTCCAAGGTGGTCACAGGGTTCCCTCTGAACCCATTAATTAACTTGCCTTGCATCTTCCTGAAACCCCACTCTTCACTGGAAGAGAAAAAGTTACATACATTTCCAGAGCCTTACTTTGCTGCATTGACAGAACCAAACGTTTCAGGCTGTCTCCATGTTTATTACCAGCTGTTTGAAAGGCTAGGCCATCTCATCTCAAGGAGTCTCTAAGTGGATAACACCATGTACCTTGCTGTGTTACCAACTGGTTGGTGTACCTCCCCTGCCAAACATTAAGGCTCAATCCATCAGAGTTCAAGCAGCATCCTCTGCCTGGTTCAGAAACATGCCAATTTCCAAGATCTGTAAGGGGGAAATGTGAAGTAACCCACAGACTTTTGTCAAGCATTAGGCATTGGACTTAGCTGCCAGAGCAGATGCCAACTGTGGGAGAGCAATTCTATAATCCCTGTTTGACTGATGCAGCTGATACTCCTCACATTCTTGAGGGGATGCTGCTCGCAAGTCATCCGCAGTGGGATCCATGCTGGCATACTTGAAGAAGGAGGAATGGTTACTTACCCTACAATAACTCTGGTTCTTTCAGATGTTGTTGTCAGGGTGGATCCATCCTCTGTTCCCACTTTCAGAGTCCTCAGTTAACATGAGCTTTGAATTGTGAGGGAACTGAGGAAGGGTTGCCCCCACCCTTTCTGCCCTCATGATGATGTACGAGGAAGCACAGGGCACATATGCAGCACTAACAGACACTGCTTTTCAAAAGATTCCAATTTTGCATTCGTGAGGTGCATGCACACCTACAGTGGAACCCACACTGACTACCACATCTTGATGAACCACAGTTACTGTAGAGTAAGTAACTACCCTTTCACTGTCTCTAAGGGTATGTCTACAATCTGGCGGGTAGTGATCAATCTACCGGGCATCGATTTATCGCATCTAGTGTAGACGCAATAAAATTGATCCCCAATCGCTCTGCCGTCAACTCCGGAACTCCACCGCAGCAAGAGGTAGAAGCAGAGTCAACAGGGGAGTGGCAGTGGTCGACTCACCGCCGTCCTCACAGCCAGGTAAATTGACCTAAGATACACATAGCTGAAGTTGCGTATCTTAGGTCGCCCCCAAATCCAGTGTAGACCTAGCCTAAGCGTGCTTCCTGCTGCTTCACTAGAATTGCTGTAATATTAGAAACAAACCATTCAGTAGAAGAACATGTGCTGCAGAGAACTAGAAGAAGTGGGATCTGGAAGATGCACAGTGGGATAGACTAACAATCCCTCTGCCCAAGCATAGAGCTAGAACCTTACATGACATTTCCGCTGAGATAGCCAGCAAGAGAATCAGCCAAGTCCATCTAGTTCTGTCAGTGAGAAACAAATAAAACTGAAAGCAGCTCTTTCAGAGTTAAAATGTTCATCTTCTATAGGATGGCCCCATGTAGTTGCTTAACCTTCTCACCACTTAATCTTCTCTTTGATAAGCTAAATAGATCGAGCTCCTTGAATCTATCACTACAAGCCAGGCTTTCCAATGCTTTAATCATTCTTGTGGCTCTTCTCTGAATCCTCTCCAATTTATCAACATCCTTCTTGAATTATGAACACCAGAACTGGACACAGTATTCCAGCAGTGGTCACACCAGTGACCAATACAGAAGTACTCTCTCTATTCCTACTTGATATTCCCCTATTCATGTAGCCGAGGATCGCATTAGCTCTTCTAGTCACTGGTTTGCACTGGGAACTCACATTAGCTGATTATTCACCATAATTCATGAGTTTGCTTCAGAGTTATTGATTCCCAGGATCAAGTCCCCATCCTGGAAGTAGGGTTTACATTCTTTGTTAGTAGATGTCTGAGATTACATTTGTCCAAATGGAAACACATATTGTTTGAGCTCAGTTTACTTTGTATCAGTGACCTGTCCTCTTTATTTATTATTTAAACACTCCCTCAATCTTTGTGTCATCTGCAAACTTTATTAGTAATGATTTTGTTTTCTTCCAGGACATTGATAAAAATATTAAATAGTGTAAGGTCAAGAACAAATATCTGTGGAATCTCCCTAGAAACACACTCATTCCCTTTACAATTAACTTAGTCAACCATGTAATCTCATCAAAAAATTATATCATGTTAGTTTAATAAGATCTCTTTTCCAGTAACCCATGTTGATTGGCATTAATTATATTGCTGTCCTTTAATTCTGTG
This sequence comes from Chelonoidis abingdonii, assembly GCF_003597395.2. Classification (NCBI taxonomy): domain Eukaryota; kingdom Metazoa; phylum Chordata; order Testudines; family Testudinidae; genus Chelonoidis; species Chelonoidis abingdonii. The sequence continues at coordinate 354,731,524 of NC_133769.1, forward strand.
TTAATCAAGTCCTGTATCAGCCATTCCATTATTCTGCCCAAGATCAATGTCAGGCTGACAAGGCCTATAATTACAAATCATACCATTTACACCTTATAAACATTGGCATAACATTAATTTTCTTAGAGTCTTTTGAAACTTCCCCAGTTTTTCAAGACTTATTAAAAATCAATGTTAACAGTCCAGCAAAATCCTCACCAGGTCTTGCATTACTCTTTTTAGGGCCCTGACTCATGTGTTTTGAATGCCTGAAGTTGGCCACACTGAATTTGCCCTCCCACAAAGGTCTTATCATAATTTCTGATAACACTTGATACTCTCGTTAAATAGAGAAAATATGTTTTATAAATAAATAAATAAATAGAGAGAGACACAAGGATCCATCTTGCTTAGAAGCCAGGTCAACACTAGCAACTTTTGTCAGTTTCGCAGTATCTGTTTGGGAAGTGGTATGTTTTTGTAACATTTCTGTACCGGCAAAAGTCCTAAAGTAGATGCAGTTTATACTGGAATAAGAGTTCTTCTATCAGTATAATTTATTTCACTCCCTGACCCAGAATAACATATGCCAGCAAAAGCACTTTTATCCCAGTTTAAGATGGATCTACACTAGGAGGGGCTTGGCAGAATAGCTATGCTGGCATACTTATAGCCAACATAGCTAGACTGGCAAAAATGTAAGTGTGAACTAGGCCACACTTTTCCAAATCAGGAGTAATTCCCCCAAAAGAGTTACACTACTATAAAACTGGTGTGAGGACAGAATCTGGCCCAGAATTTTTAAGAACCATCAGCCAAAAGGAGGCTGCTCCCTCACCTTCCCCTCTACTCCTACAACAAAAAGCAGTTCTCAGAAATGGATCCTCAGGTAAATTTCAGTTAGGTGACTGGCTGCTTTAGCACATAAAACCTCATTAAAAGTGATTTACAAAAAATTGGGATATTAAATGGGCATGCAGCTGACAACACCACTGATATGAATGAAAGAAACCCGTGGTACATAGTTGGGCTATGTCTACACTACAACATTCACAGCAGCACAACTTCGCTGCCATAGCGCTTCTGGGGAAGATGCTCTAAACCGATAGAAGTGAGCTCTCCTGCCAGCTCAACAATTCCTGCTACTGTGAGAGCTCTCCTGCCGACATAGTGCTGTCTACACTGGTGCTTGGGTCTCTATAATTTACGTTGCCCAGGGGTGTGGATTGCTCAGAGGTGAGTGATGTAAATTATACCAAAGTAATCTGTAGTGTAGACATAGCCTTGGATTCCCTTATGCTCCCAAGACTGCCAAATGCATTCCAACCTGAATTGTAAACCGATGACACACAAAGGCCCTGATCCAGCAAACATGTGTTTGACTTCAATGTTATGCACATGTATGTAAAGTTAAGCACATGTGTGTTCGCAGGTTGCAGCCCAATCCAGATCCCCATGAAATCAATTGTCTTTCCACTGACTTCAGAGCTGGACAAGACCCTGAAGGTACTGCAACATCCCCAACTCCCTGTTTAGAAAGTTATAAAAACTAAAGTGAACCTGTTGATTGTTAATCACCAAAAAAATTAGTTCTATTTATCATGCGTTCAGTATTTGATGTGACCAGGATCTCCTTGGTTGTTGGCCAATCAAAATGTAATCATGCCCAAGTGAGGCACAGAACAACTTCTGCATATCTTGTGAACAAGCAAGCTATAAGGAATGTTTGCCAAAATAGCTAGTTTCCAGTGAATACTGCTGAATAGTCACAAAAAAGTTAGTTTAATTCATAAATGCAAGTTTTCACACTGGAAACATAATTCTGAGAGTTACATGCATCTAATCAGAGAACAAGCATACCACATGACCTACATGTCCAGTCAAACCAATTTGAATTTATAATATCCAATAGTCTTGGTAAACTGTTTGCAAACAATTTCTAGAGCAAAAATTTATTCTCTGAAATTATGCAGCAAATGATTTTAACTAAGGTATAAATTTTGAGAAAATTGCAACCAATTGACAAATAAAAGTCATGAAATCCATTGCATAAATTACTCATTGTGAATTGCTTGCCCAGCACCTGTGGCTACCCCAGTGATGGATAAAGCAGTTCTAGTGCATAAATATGGGCTCCTGCTCCTTGAATAAAGCTCTCTGATAGTACAAATAAATAATTTGTGAAGGACTTTGGGGGGGAATTGTAAGATATTTGTATGTTAAATTCTTTACAAATGTCTTGAAAGCACAAGTTTCGTACACAGGACAGATCAGGGATGCTTTGACACAGCTTTGTTTTTGATTACACTCTGATGTGATATTAAACCTCATTAAAGCAACTTTTCATGTGCTGGCAGCAATGAGCGCGGTACTGGTAAGAGCCTCCTGATGTCTGAGATACAGATGAGCGACATTGTTTTTCAGTGAGATCAGCCTCTTAAGCTAATAGCTGACAAAACAAAGTGAAGGAACTCTGCCAGCAACAGCCTGGAAGCCAGATTACCAGAGAATGTGCTTGCAGCAATGTCATAGCCCTTTCTGTATATAAACCCCATGGCGGATGGGTGGAGGTACAGATGTACTGTTCAAGACATAACACATGCTGGGACACTAGATCTTACTTTAAATCAGTTTAATTTTGTTTCCTTTAAACATACGATAGAGCAAATACCCAGGTGACGTAACCTTCTAAATATATAATTACAATGCAATGAATAATGCAAACTTTAAAAGAGAACCTACCTTAAAGTAGAGTTTTGCTCTAAACAAATGACCCATGGCTTCCATGTTTGTTGCTGAATGATTCTATATTAAATTTGCCCACTTAGAAAAAAAATGTTTTACTTGTAAACTGCCAGCATTGCAAAGTCAGACTTGGACCGAGAAGTCAAACTATGTGGATTTTGTTTGTTTTTTGATTCATCCATTATCACCAGTAATAAAGATTCTGCAAATGGAACTTGAGTTAACTCATCTGTTGATGATACACAAGCCAGAACAGAATGCAGTTCACTTTCTTGTAACTGGATGAATGCTGCAGTACTAACAGGGATTAAAATGTATGTGCGTCCTTCACTTACTTAAAATAAAACAGAGCACAGAGAGGGTTGAGTAAGGAAGTGCACGGTTTTTTACATAATCGCTTTTTTTATCACAACTTTACTTTAAAGAAAAATAACCAATGTTAATTATTGGATAAGCTGCTATCTAAATAACTCTACATTTTAAGAAAAAAATCAGATACATTATGTATGCCTGAGGAATACATAAACTAATTCCCTTCTTCTATTTAGTTAGAGTTTAGAAAGATTTTCAAAGGCATAACTGTCAGTTAGGTGCCTAACTCCCATTGAGTCTCAGTGGGAAATAGTACCTAACTGCCATTGGTGTCTTTGGAACCTCTCCCTTAATCCTGTAAAACACCTTACCTTGCCAGTATTACAGCCACCAGGCTAGTTGGTGCTATTGATCCTGGTTTAACTCCCATTTGTGAAAAGGAGTGCTTGATTCAGAATGAACCTGAGATAGGGTCAAAGAGGGGATGTGACCTTGTTTTTGTTGTATTTGGATTGACCTTTAGAAGGTGCCTTTACCCAATAATGGACTTAGAGTGCATCCACTAGAGGTGGGAGTCTCAGGGTTGAGCTAATGTAAGAATCACCTTGTAACTCCTGTAGACTCTTTCTGAAGCTGAGTGAGTTCTTTTCAGGCCTTGGCATCATCAAGACTTGTTCTGGATGTCTCAAGCTGGCCAACTGTCCTTGTAAAAATCACGCATGTCGTCCATGAGATCCTCCTGGGTGGTTTCTGGCTCAGATCACATCAGAGGGCACACGTTTGATTTTACCCATGGAGTGAGAGTGTAATCCACATGTGTGAAATAACACGTTTGTCAAGGTCAGATCATCCTTATCCCCAGTCTGAACAAAGGCCTATCCTCACCGAGGTGGGTGTGGAGGACAGTCTGCCCTGGCAGTCTCCTGAGCCTCCCTGGGCTCCAGGCATCTCTGAAGATTTTCTTGCTCTTCCTTTGAATCACTGCTGATATCTGAGTGGAAAGTTGTGATGACTTGGCAGCCACAGACGATGGCAAGTAGGAATTTAGCTGATATAGCGGGCTTGGAGAAGCTATAAAACCTTTTATCACTCAGTCCCAGCAGATCTGTTCTGCCCATTGGTCTGTGCACAAGTTACAGGATTTTACTCCAAAACCACTATTGGGCTGGATTGTGGACTGCTGAGCTGTGCTCAACCAGCTCTGGGATGTGTGCACAAAGTTAGCTGTCAACTACCTTTACACGCACCCCCATCCTATGCCCAGCTGGCCAATGGACCATTCTCTGGCATAACTATAGCAGCCATATGGCTGCTCTAATTTACAGGGGCTGCCATAGCCCCAACTTAAGCAGCCATTCTGACAAATGGGATTATGGAGGCCAAGCCCCTTTTCTTCTGTACATGCCCTATTGCTAGGGAGAAGATGGTATGGAAGAAGCGATGTTGCCCTATGCAGTCTGAGGATTTCCCTACACAGGGAGAATGCTTGAGGGACTGGATTTGACTGCTTTGTGTCACTGGAGTGGCCCAGAGCAGAGGCCAAATTCTGACCCATTGTCTTCAATAAGAATTTAGTGCATAGAATGCTTTGAAGGTCAGGACCAGTTTCCCTCAAGTTCTTGCACACCCAAAACTCCCATTGACTTCACTGGAAACTTTCAGCATACAGCCATGCAAGCTCAGGCCCCATGCTATTGGACAATGAACTTGTTGTTGTTTCCTGATACTGTGTTTGTGAAAATGCAAAAGACATTGTTAGCTTTCTTTCTGTGGCAAGATGCTCAATTCAAACTCAATTTCCGTGAATGTAAAATAATGGGTAATAACTTTCAGTGAGCATCCTTACTGCAAAACTAAAGTCAGAACTATATTAGAATTAGCCTCAGTCCTCTCTTTTCTCAAACCTGAACATTTCTACACTATGGTAAAATCTTGTTCCCAATTGGTCAGTTCTGATTTCTATATATTGACAGAATCAACTAGCAGAAACTTTTTTTAAAATCATGGAAATATTTCTGTGTGTAGAAGGTCTCACAGTTACTCTGTCAACCTTCCAACAACTCCTCTAATGAGTCAAACAGAGGAACTAACTTGATGCACCCCATGCAAAACAAGCCACCTGATAATGAAGTGCACAGATGCTACGTTGATCTCTACACGCGCACAGATAGGTGGATCCTTGTATGTCTCCCTCCCATCTCCCATTCCTGATGCTATGGTGCCATGCCTTAGACAATTGAAGTCTTGGTCATGCAACTGGAATTGTGTGGGCAAGCCACTGCATCCGGGCTAAGTCCCACTGATGGCAATGGGACTCTATATGGGAGTGAGGGTCCGCCCAGATCCAGTTGCGGAGTTCAGGCCCTTGATTGTAAGTTCCTCGTGGCAGAGCCAACAGCCCAGATCCTTGGCTAAATCCGTGTGGCACCACTGCAGTCAATGAATGTATCCCAGTGAAGGAACTGGCCCTGACCACATATCTATGGTGCTATACATTACGTTCAATATAAGAGCCGAATGAAGATCCTTTTATGCTACGCTGGCAGAACAGAGGAAGCAGAAGCAAACCCTCGAGAATGTGCCCTACACCAGCTCCTCCCTGGCAAGTGTGGAGATGGTTTAAAGGCTCTTTGCTAGCCCTGCTCCCAGTTCCTGGTGTTAGCAGGTGGATTGGGGGCATGGCTGGAATGCACTGCCCTATGGTAATTCTGTGCTTCCCTGGACCCACAGGAGTCAATGGGAAGCACAACATAAGTTAGAGCAGTCCTAAGCTCACGCTAATTTACACCAGCATCATCCTGGTCCCTGCATGACCCCAGAACACAAGAAGCAAAAAATATCTTAAAGCTGCCTTTGCCCTTCACCTCCATCCTTACCCCCCCACCACCCAGGAACAGAGTGATAGAGAATCATGCCCAACAATGATAAATAATGTCTTGTACACACACACACAGAGCTTGCATCCTTTGCTAACACTATAGGTTGGTGTTTGTTTCAAAATGGAAATTTGGAATCTTAATGAGTTGGCAATTGCCCTTTAAATTCCCCCCTATCGAGAAAGTTCATTTGTGCAGCATCTGTAGCTTTCTTCCATGTGCATCTATATTAAGGCATCAATTTAGTAGTATTTACAAGCGTGTGTAGAGATACTAACAAGTACAGTATTTGCTGTTAAATTCATGCCTTAATGCATATGCACAAGGGAATAAGTAATGGTTGCCGCATAAGCCAGAATGTGATGTTCTGATTGCCAATTTTAATGTAAGAATTCCAGTTATGGTTCACTGAGCAACTGTAATTTGTCCCCTTTGTGCATATGTATTGACACTATTTTAATAGTACTGTACTTACCAGTGTACATATACTGTTAAATTTATGTCTTAATACATGCACAGGGGGAGAAGTTACAGTCGCTGGGTGAATCATAACTAAACTTGCATTAGAATTTGCAACCTTAACAGTAAACTTTGGGGAAGGTGTGACTTACCAGGGTACAGTTCAGACCATGGTAGGCTGTCACCCCTGCCCTGCAGCCTTACAATGCTTTATTGAAGTAGCTCCCACTTGGGCTGCTCACAAACAGCCTTCCAGCATGCAAGCCACATTCTGAGTCTTTGTATGTAACTGCAGCCTGCCAGCCATGCTTGGGTTACACTCTGGTTCTCACCAGCCTGAGTTATACTCGGAGGTGAAAGAATTGCCAGTATGGCGTACCAGCAAGAGCCAGTGCACTGTACCAGGGCGGCCCGGCTTCCCTAGGCGGCAATTTAAAGGGCCTGGGGCTTCCAGCAGTGGCTGGAGCGGCTGGGCTTCGGCAGCAGTTTAAAGGGCCCAGAATGGTAGCAGCAGCCAAGCCCTGGGCCCTTTAAACTCCTGCCGGAGCCCCCAGCTGCCATTGCTACCCAGGCGGGGGAGGGCGAAGGCCCTTAGTGGTACAGGGCAGGCTGGGGCTGGCTAGTGAGAGAGTCCCCTGGTCTTAGAGTTGTACCTTGGAAGCCATTGCTGCAGTTTGCAAGTAAGGGGGCTTACTAGGCTGCTGGAACCAGGGGGGTCAGAAGGGCCATGGCCCCCTCATTTTTAAAAGTGGGAGGGCTATGATGGCCTACTTTTTAACTTGAGCATGTTGGAGGGGTGGGGCAGCGTTGCCCCCCAAACTGCAAGCCTTGGGCAGGTGCAGAGAAGCACCGGTGTGGGCTGCACTTTGTGGCAGTGGAACTGACACGGTAATCAGCTTCCCTGCTGCAAAGTGCAGCCCCTGCCTGTGGCACCAGCCTCTTCCCAGTGCAGGGGGGTTGAGCTGGACCTTAGCCCCCCTCGCCATGAGGCCCTGCCCCTCTCCATGGCCCTGCCCCTACTCATCTTCTTCTCCCTAGGCCCCACCCCCTAGCCAGACCAGAAGCTGGAGCTGGACCATGGTAAGAGCCAAACAGGGATCCAGGGCTGCTGTGTGGAGCCCCGGACCATCCATCTGTCCTGAGTGGCAGGGCTGCCCAGGGGCAGGGCAAGTGGGACAATTTGCCCCAGGCCCCACAGGGACCGCCACAAGAGTTTTTTGGGGCCCCTGCAGCGGGGTCCTTCACTCGCTCTGGGGGCCCTGGAAAACTCTTCTTCCGCCCCGGGTCTTTGGTGGCAATTCAGCGGCGGGGGGTCCTTCTGCTCCAGAACCCGCTGCCGAAGTGCCCCGAAGACCCGCAGCGGGGGGTCCTTCCGTCCTGGGACACACCGAAGTGCACCGAAGACCTGTGATGGGGGGTCTTTCCACCCCAGGACCCGCCGCCGAAGTGCCGAGTCTTCAGTGGCAATTCGGCAGCAGGGACTCCCCCAGGTCCCCTGAATTCTCTGGGCAGCCCTGCTAAGTGGGGGGCCAAGGTGCCCAAAAGCAGCCCCCAGCCTGTGTTCCCACTCTCTGGAGCATGCTGCCCAGGGCAAGAGAAGGGCCCGGGGCCACCCACAATGGCCCAGACTCCCTGGGCAGCTCTGACCATGGCCTGGCTCTGGCTTCCATCCTGGCCAGGGGCCAAGGCCTCAGGGAAGAGGAGGAGCAGTGGGCAGGACCACAGAGGGGGCAGAGCCTCAGGGACGAGGAAATGGGGGCAAGGAGGGGCAGAGCCTTGTGGTCTCCCTCTTCTATCGAGATTCTGGCACTCCTCGGGCTTATGCTGTGTTTTTGCTCTTTAATATCTAGCCCTGCTCAAAGCTGTGTTGCACAGGAACACCTTTTAAATGAAGCAGCCTAGATAGTGTATGTTGTCTCAGTGTCTCTCTACAGTCATTTCTCTCTCAGAAAAGGAAACAAACCCACACCTTGTCCCAGATCTTTGACCCACACAGCCCAACTGCAGGGCTAAGTTACAAACATAGTATAAAACTTACCTTTGCACTTCTACAATCCAGGCCCCCTGGCATAATTTACAGCAGCTTGAAGGCTTCTCTGAATTACACCATCCAATGACTCCAAGAAACTGAAGTGGCACTCAAAGTATTGCTGGGATGTAAGGTAGCCCCGACACGGTCCCTAGACTTCAGCCAAGCACCTACGCAGCAGGGAGGGATGTGGCATAACAACTGTTAAACTGGCTGCATCACCTACACTGAGGTGAGCCTCTCAGGGCCAGCTGTGCTGATCCTATAGTCCTATAGACCTGCGCAAAACAGCTACATCCTGCTGAAACATCGGCTCCACATCTTCCTGACTGCTCAGAAGCTGTGACCATATCCAGAAACAAAGTCCCTGGGCCTGGTTCTCCCTTCCTTTGCACCTTTTGTGCAGCTATTTGCACCCATGCAAAGTGAAAGTGGAAAAACTATCATCAGAGGGAGTGAGTTGAGAATTCTGATTTGGTAGAATTTTACATCCGCTTAGCACTGGTGCGGGGCATTTTCTACGACTGTCCGTATGTTTCACTGGCTACCCATGGAGAAGTTAGTTCAACTATTTTTGAACAGGCTTCCTCACTTATTGACTAGTGGGCATGCAAAATGCATTTGTTCCCAGATTAGAGTGCTGGAAGAAAGATGGAGCACATGGCCTTGCCGCACTCCATGATCTTCATTTTTTACATTTCAGGAGCTGAACATTGTTATGCCATAAATTATCTTGTCAGCTGTGATACTAACCACCACTGAGCTCTTTCATTATGCATGGCACCCCCTTTGGATTTAGCAGGGAAATCCTGCAGGTTGAATTGCGAAGTCCGCGGAAATGTGATGATTAGCATGCCTGAGCACATCTTAATGGAAGTGCAACTAAACAAGCTGGTTTCCAACTGCTGAAGTTAGCTGGCCTAAAACTTCTGACATTACAATATCTGCTTTAACGGCAGTAAGTGTAGTGTAATAGTATCTCAAGAAAATGTAGTTCATTGCATTGCTTGCACGTCATTGAGTTCTGTTAATATTCAAAGGGAAACAGTTTGTTTCCCAAATGTAGCTGCTTCTTTTTTTTTTAGATTTTTTTAGTTTCACAAAACCTAATAGAATTTTTTTTCTTTTCTTTTTTTAATTTCATTGAAGACATTACATTTCTGAATTCTGCATTCCCTTTACAGTGTTGAAAACCCAGCATTTGGACTTCTGTAGCTTAGCTTCATATTTGAGTGAAGCCTCGTGATCATTTTCCACCCCTTCTAGTTATCCCCTGCTACAGAAATCTCTTCTCTGAATGAACAATAGGGGGACAGTGGAATCACCAACACTTCCCTCTCCCTCCACCTTTCATACCACCTTTTTTCTCCAATTCCAGATGTGCTTTGTTGAAACAACTGCTTTTTGATACCTCGTCCAAGAGAACCCAATGAATGGCTCATATGTTTCAATACGTCGCTCAAGTTCTCTACACAGAAAGTCTTCTCTTCTAATCTCTCTGTAACTGAAACTAAATTCAGCAATTAATAAAGGTCTCGTATTAATCACAAAGATGACAAATTTACAGATCAGTTGTGATGAAAATATAATTTCACAGGCTTGTCACAACTGACTAGAAAAGCCAGATGGACAATTTTTGCTGATTATTCCTGGTAGAAGCAAGTGGTGAAGAACCAGATTGGATGCAAAGGGGAGCCCAGTCGATAGTGAAAGCTGCCCCACTTTTGTTAGTTAGGTTATTACTTTATTTTTCTGTGAATTTTAGTGCTGGTGGAAGATACTGGCCTGACAGTTCTAGAGCCCCAAATCCTCTGCTTATCCCGAGAATGGGGACAGCAGCCATGCTAACTTCCCTCACCAAGAAGCCCTGGACTTAACAGGTGTGGAGGAGTGAGAAGGTACTTTATTTTCCACAGTAGAACAGTTCAGACTCGCTGCCTCACCGTTATTCACCAAATATCTTTCCTCTCTTCATTCAAGTCCCACCTTAGAATATATCCATCTGCTGCAAAGCTTTAGAATGCTGATCTCACCAGTGCCTAGGACACTGAGCCCAGTGGCCTCTCTCATACCCTCTCTTCATGCTGGGAACAGCAGCAACTGCTAGGAAGACCTGGGAGGGGGTGGACTTTGGAAAGCTCTTTGCCCAAGTAGCCAGCACCAGCACCATGTAGCTAAGCGCATAAGGGATATGTCAGGGCCTTCTACTACCTCCAACCCTCAAGCTTCAAAGAGAGCCTCCTCACATGGGGAGCAGCAGCTGAGGGGAGCTTGTACTATATAGACTTTAGAAAGTCTTAGCCCCTCACATCTCCTTCCCTAAGCCAGCCAGCTCACCAGCCTCCCTCTCTCTGTCAATTGCACTCCTCGTCTTCTTTCATTCCCCTTTCTACTCCCTCCACCTCAGTTTGCACCCCCCTCTTCCCACGCCTCCTTTTATTTCCACAATCCCTTCCCTTTCTGCCAGTCCTCTTCCCCACTTCAACTCCAAGGGCCCCCAACAAAATACACAGATTAATAAATTATGCAATAGAGAAGGAAGTTGCCCCAGTCAATAGCCCACCTATCATAAGCATCTTTCCCAAATCTGGACCTTAGCGTCCAAAATCTGGGTGCTTGTATGAAACTCCCCCAAGCTTATTACCAGCTTGGATCTGATCTCGCTGCCACCAGCCAGGAATTTCCAGGGCCTGACTCCTTCTCTGGTCTCCCCAAACCTTCTCTGGGGGACCCCAAGACTCAGAAACCCTGAGTCTCACACCAAAGGGAAAACAACCTCCTCCCCTTGTCTCCTCTTTATCTCATCCCCAGCTCCCCCTCCCTGGGTTATCCTGGGCGATACTGTACTTAAACTCCTTGAATGCAAAACAGAGAGGGCAATTTACCTTCCCCCCTCCTTCTTCCCCTGAGGCTATGCATTCAAACCTAGTCAAGCTAACACAAAGAGATTTCCCACCTCCCTTCATTCCTTAGCCTTAACCAGAGAAAAACCTCAAACAGGTTTTAAAAAGAAAGCTTTATATAAAAAAGAAAGAAAAAGACATAAAAATATCTTCTGTATCAAGGTGACAATTATACAGAGTCAATTGCTTAAAAGAAAAAATATGAATAAACAGCCTTATTCAAAAAGAGATACAATTTAAACATTCCAGCACACACACATGTAAATACAAAACAAAACATATAAAAGCCTATTGTTTTGCTACCTTTGTACTTACAACTGGGAAACTGAAGATGAGAAGCTTACAGATAGAAAAAGATCCCCTCTCATAGCTGAGAGCCAGACAAAGACAAAGAACCAAAAAAATTCCCTCCCCTGAGCTTTGAAAAATCCGGTTTCCTGATTGGTCCTCTGGTCAGGTGTTTGGTTCCCTTTGTTAACCCTTTACAGGTAAAAGAAACATTAACCTTTAGCTATCTATTTATGACACCACCCCAACCCCAACCATTCTGCTTGTATGTTGCATTCCTTTCCTCCAGTCTGTAGCCTGTTTGGGGCAGGGTCTGTGTCTTCCTCTGTGTTTGCACAGCACCTGTTGGGGCACTAGCATAAAGTGTGACATTAATTAATAATTATGATAAGTTGAGTGACAGATACAGAAATTTCCTACAATATTCTGGACAAGCCCTTCTTGAATTAAGTTTATGTATCATTATGAGCCATGGATTTTATGTAATCCCATGGGCAGGGGGGGGACTACAGGCTTCAAAGCCCTAAGAACAGTGGGTAGTGGTTAGGCAAATTCACTCAGATTGTAACACTTCCAACGAGGTACCACATCTGGAGAGAGACTCACATAACTGATTCAAACTGGATTCTCCAGGGACAAAGAAAGGGCTTTTGGTTAAATAGCCTGAGTTAAAACTGACTCGGGGCCTTCTCTCAGATCTACCCAAATGGATGCTAAGAAGCTTATCAGTGGCCTCTCAGATCCACCCAAACCAGTGTTTCTCAAACTGAGGTCACCGCTTGTGCAGAGAAAGCCAGTTTGTTTACCTGCTCCGTCCGCAGGTCTGGCCGATCACAGCTCCCACTGGCCTCAGTTTGCTGTTGCAGGCCAATGGGAGGTGCTGGAAGCAGCAGCCAGGAAGTCCCTTGGCCTGTGTCACTTCCAGCAGCTCCTATTGGCCCGGAGCAGCAAATCGCAGCCAGTGGGAGCCGCGATCGGCCAAACCTGTGGATGGGGGAAGTAAACACACCACCCTGGCCCACCAGGGGCTTTCCCTACACAAGCGGCGACCCCAGTTTGAGAAATACTGACCCAAACGGACAGGCTTTTCTGTCAAAGGAGAGCACCCTAATCCTTAGGGACCAGAGCCAGAGTTCTAGTGGAGATGGAGAGTGCGGGGGATCTGCTAGAAAGCTTATTAGCGTCCATATTGGTTCTCTTATTGTTTTTAATATGTTTGCTCTGTAGTCTTTTTACATTAAGAATAAATGTGCTTGCTTGGAATGAGCTCCGTGTGCAGTTACAACTGTTCACAGCCTCTGAGGAGAAAGCAAAGAGCAGAATCAGGCCTGCTCAGGTGGTCTGGCCCCCTGGGAATTCACAATTTAGGCAGGGAACCATGCAGCCTGTAAATACCCCAGTCGGGAGGAGAGAGACACAAGTCTCCACCCAAGAAAGGTAATGGCTGGAGAGACAGAAGAATGGGGCCCTTGCTGGACCACGGAGGTGTAATACAGATGAGTTTCCCTCCACTGTGACAATCTGCACCTCTGGCGCTTAGATACAGTGATGAGAACATCACAAATACATAGGCCTGGAAACTTGAATGTCCTCTTGTGATAATTCAGTGGCGAGCTCATCTCTGAGGGTAACGGCATTTAAACCAGTGGAGTTGTGTCAGGAAGGAATTGGGGCTTTTTGTTTGAACTTTGTCTCATTTAGGGCCCTAGCTTGCACCAGTGAAGTGAGTGGGAGTTTTGGATGGGGTCTCTATGCACTTCTGAAACATAAATAATGAACTGTTTTGGATGAAAAGTGGCACATGTCACTCCCTTCCCTATTAGCGGGCATGCCACTTGTGCCTAGACGCCATTGCATGAAAACTAGAATGAAACTAACAGACAGCTTTTAATTCACTAAATAAGAGTTTATTCTGTATTTAGCACTGTGGCAAACTAACTCCATTCCTTTACCTGGTGTTTGTTTTGAAGCTTTTATTCCCAGTTTTAGATCTCATTATAAATTAACTGATTCCAGCTTGCTTTTCATGTTCATGACACAGATAAATGGCAAATGTCTCCTAAAACAGGATCAGTAGAAACCTCTGTGAATCACATTAGTCTGCAAGGGCTCTTTATTTCCCAGAGCCATTAAAAATGGCAATTGTATGTGATCTGCAAATTGGAGAATGAAAACTCTCCTATCTTTAGAATAATATGCTAGCTGCCCCCACCAGCCAGGGTGAGGGCCTTGCAGCAGCTTACTCGCTTTGAACTTCTTTATTGCAGTGCCCAGATCTCATAATGATCAATGCTGTAGAAAAAGCCTGAGGCATAGACAGGAGCAGAGGAACTGCCCTAGTGGATCAGACCAAGTGGGAGCTCTACTCTGGTATGCTGTCTCCAACAGGGGCCCTACAAAATGCTTCAGAGGAAAGTTCAAGAAACCCTACAGAGGACAGCTATGGAGAAGAACGGAAGAACTTTCTTCCAAATTTAATATGTACTAAGATATATTCCCCAGTACTCTAGTTTTGTGAGATCAGCCAGTGCACCAGGTAGCCAAGTCACTGACTAGTTGTCACAATCACTATATATCCAACTATCTATGTTCCAGTGCCCTATCACTACAGCTTATGTCTCACAACCACGACCCCGTCTCCTGTAGTAACCTTCTTGGTGTCTCAAGAATGACCAGTCTCCTCTACCTCTGTTAGAAGGTGGCATTTATCTAAGGAAGATTGTCCTCTGCCCTACGCCCATTCGAGCTGGGTTGCCTCCTATCATATTTCTTAAATATGAGGATTGAACCTACCAGTTTCCAGCTGGGCCTGCTCCACCGTGTCCGCTATATGCTGTTTCTGCTCCACCAGTTCAGCAACTCTGGCCTCAGGATGCTGCATTTGGGCTTTGAGGGTCATGAGTGGCTTGCACCAGATACATACATGCATTAGCTGATCACCCAGCTAGTAGTCAGAGAACTTTCGATAGTAGCTTAGAGCTGCATAGGTGAAGGGATGCATAAGAGTATAGCCCTCTGCCTCCCTCTGGTGGCTGGGACCACCTAGAAGTTATGACTGCTATTTGCTGTGACCTGCCAAAGTTGGGTCTCTAGCTGGAGGGGGTCAGGCTTTTACATCCACCGGTCATAACCAGTCAGTTAAACTCCCTCCCCAAAACTTAGCTTCTAACTGAAAGAGATAACCCAGTAACATAATAAAAGCCCCAGTATAACTACGGAGATGAAAGACTAGCAAAAGATTAATTAGGACTGGGAACTACCCAGTTTACGGCTGGAGTAGATACCTAGAGGGCAGTGGGAACAGTTTCGCCTCCTGGCTCTGGAAGAAATTGCCCATGGAGTTTTGTACTCTGGTTAATTGATCTCCTGCAAGAGGGGCATGAGTATTGACTTTCCTTTGCTCTGCTGTTTTTTCATGTAACCCTTCTAAAACCGCAAACATACTTGTTACAATCAAGCTTGGCTCTGCAGTGTAAATGCTCTGTTCAGACATCAGCACGTTTCTGCCCCAGGCAGCTTAGGAAATGATTTTGTGGCATAGCAACTTAGAATTACCGCACAGGCAGGCTCCTGAGCTGAGCGGCTTAACCTATTCTTTACCTGCAAAGCTGGAACTAACATATCTGGCCCTCGGTTGCTATAAACTGAAACTGCTCTGGGTCCATCTGACTTTCACCGTCTCCTACGGTGGATTTACTGCTGTGCCATACTCAGAGGGTAGCTGATTTTAGTTTATTTTAAGTTGGAAACACAGTTTGGAATGCATTTCCTGAGCAAACTATGGGGAAATGTAATTTATGAGCCAAGTTGGCCATGAAGGGTCAGTTATTTAAAAACAATGATCTGCCCATACTAAAAGGGAATGTGAAGTTTGGCTGTAGAGCAGCGTTAGGAAGCTCAACACATCTTTTTAACTGCATTTCTCTTCTCTCTCATACAGCTGCCCTCTTGCTGCTGTGATTAGATTTATGGTTGATCTGTCTGCAGACCAGGCTCCGGTTATTCCGTCAGGCCCCATGTTAATTTCAGATGTCTGGCTCTTTGGAAAAAGTAATGTCTACATCAGTGATAGAGTCCTGATGTGACTCTGAGTATTTGTTTAAAAGCTCCCAGGAGATAGTTGGACACAACAGTGACTCTGGCTGCGGAAATGGAAGACTACCACAAAAATAACAGGACTAGGAAGACAGAAAATAAGGGAAGGAGGAGGCTAAAATTGAGTAAAATATCCTGATCAGAGTCAGAGGGATAAAATCTCTCAGATCTCAAGCACGTCTCCATGCCAGGAAAGGATAGGTTCACTGTCTCCAAAGAGTCAAAAGCATTATAGGTTCTGTTGATACAAATATTATTGGACAACCTCACCCCTGATGTAATCACATGCAACTCCACTGAAGCAAATGGAGGAAGATTGGTCCTATGTTTAAGGCACTGGTCTGGGATTCAGGAAATCTGGGTTCAGTTACCATCTTTGTCAATCTTCCCATATAACCTGGGGTAAATCACTCAATCTTTCTGTGCCTCCGTTCCTCATCTGTAAAATGAAGATGATCAGACAGACATGGAAGGGGGGGGAGTATTGTCTGTTAGAATCACGAGGGCAGAGACTGTTTCTTACTTTGTGTTTGTACAGCACCTAGCATATTAAGGCCTGACTCTCGGTGTAATTTAAGTAATAACATCTGAATTTGGCAAGGTGTGTCTATTTGACTTTTAAAAAAAAGTTCCTGAAAATACTGCAAAACTAAATCTCATTAAGTGAGTTTATTTGAGAAAGCCATATGAATTGCTGTAAACAAAGCTTCTGTGTCCTCCAAGAAGGCAGAACCTGGCTGTAAAGCTCTTGTGTTGGACACACAAGTGTCCTATATTTTACTGTAAATATAGTTAAAAAATAGGTCATTTTCTGGAAGGGATGCAGGTCCTCATTTACATACTGGGAGATCCTACCTCTGAGTAAAGAGTTCTAGGGAAAAAATATTCAAGTGGCTCCAACCAGTTATTTACTGGAAGATGGAGATCACCCCAGGCTTGCAAAACAGAAATTAAATTTTACCTGCCCAGGTTCAAAATCTACTCACCAGCCTTTTACCATGATGACGATGAAGAGTCAGGAGAACTGAGTTCCATTCCTGGCTCTGCCGTTGACCTGTGGTGTGACCTTTAGCAAGTCACTACATTTCTCTGTGCCTCTGCTTCCCCACTCACTCTTTTTCTTGTCTATTTAGAATATAAATTCTTCAGGGCCAAGTCTGTCCCTAAATGCACAGTGTCTATCACAGTGGGGATTCTGATTAAGGCTGGGGTTTCTAGATGCTCTGGTAATACAGGTAAATAATAGTAATGTGCTAGCTCTGTATTAACACATTGATAGTTCAGTTGTATTTATTTCCAAAGGACAGGATCAACAGCAACAAACAACTTTTCAGAATCATTTTAAGAAAGTATTGCCTTCTTTCCCTATCTCAGGGGCTCCTATGCAGACTAAAAACTGATAAACAAAGGACACTGAGACACTCTATTTTCAAAGAATATCTCAGTCTCTTCTGGGGAAGAAATAAATTTACAGAATGTTTGCCTGTAATCCTACAGGGATTTAAGCCCAGTTTCTCTCAGACTTGTAAAGCAAACAGCTGTGATCTGCTTTAGTGACTTCTGCAAACTTCACTCTGTCCTCTATTCTGAGTCATAGTCATTCGCTTTAGACTTTTCAATATGACCAACTCAGCCTGCTTCCCAGAAGGATGCTTTAGGAGTGCAGTCTTGTAATGTTTGTTTGGTCCTTTAAGTTAGTTTTCTTCACCCAAGCAAGGCTGGCTGTCGGGAGTAATTAGAAGTTAGAGATGGAAAAGACCTATAAAATAATTTAATCCACCCCCTTGTCAGTGCCCAGCTTTTCCCTACAGTGTATTTTTTAATTCTCTGTCCTGAGGAAGCTTCCATGACTTTTCTTGTCAGGTTCTTTGAGTCTTCCAAGAAACTTCTGTATTATTAAGACCTTGCCTTAATTTTATCTCGTTGCTACTAGCTCCCATTGCCATTAGTTATTCCGTCTCTATTCCTCTTTGCTTATGTACTAGGACCAAGAGCTTCTTCAAAAGTCAAATTCCCAACTTTGCAGGAATTTTACCATTCCCACAAATCTACATGATGGCACAGGCACCGACTCCATGGTGCTTTGGGGCTGGAGCACCCACAGGGAAAAATTAGCGGGTGCTCTGCACCCACCAGCAGCTAAGCTCTCCTCCCGCCCTGCCCCACTTTCCCCTCTGCCACCTTCTCTCCTGAGTGTGCTATGTCCCCGCTCCTCCGCCTACCTCCCAGCACTTCCCGCCCAGGCACCGCCAAACAGCTGTTTGGCCACTCGGGGGGAGGGAGTAGCAGGAACATGGCACACTCAGGGAAGAAGGCAGGAAAGAGGTGGGGGCGGGGCGGGGATTTGGGCAAGGAGTTGGAATAGGGGCAGGGAGAGGGCGGAGACTTTGGGGAAGCGATTGGATTGGGGGCAAGGCAGGGGCGGGGCAGGGCAGGGCTGGGGTAGGGCCTCATGGAAAGGTGGGGTCAGGGCAGGGCCAGGGGCAGAGTAGGGTCGAGCACCCACTGACGTGAGCAGAAGTCGGCACCTATGCATGATGGCTAGATGATGCATACTCTTGGGGGTCGGATTTCCCATAAATGCTGGTTTACCTATGTCAGCTAATGGAACTAATGAGGCGTAGCTATGTAGATTCCTTAAGCACTGAAAGGAGAGTAGATTCTAGCACTGAGCATTTGCCATCGTGGTAAAATCAAACAAAATTGCTTCTTTGGAAATTGCCTGGATACGTCAGCAATTCCCAATGGGCTTCTTGAGTTGTAAGATACAATTTTTGTCAAAAACAAGGGGGGGGGGCGTGTGTGGAGGGATCACAATATAAATAGAATTTCAGGATCAGAACTATTCTTCCTGAAGCCTTCGTTCAATACTCTGTATGAGATTTGTCTCTGGACTGCTACAGATGCACAGATTTGTCTCTGGACTGCTACAGATGCACAGGTTGGCCTTGTGGGCACACACATACACACACAACACCCGTGTTAAAAGAAAATTATTAAGGGTGCAAAGTCAAGCACTCAAAAATTAGGAAATGCCAGAATTAAGGTTGCCTGTGCCCAGCCTGACTGGCCCCTCGTCCCAATCTCCCTCTGCAGGGTCCTTGTCCAATCTCAGTATCATCATCTCCCCATACCCACAACTCCTTGTCCCTGTCTTTTTGCCCATCTAGTCCCAGATTTTCCCCTGCACCTCAGTTTTTCATCAGATCTCTCTCCCCTCCCCCTTCACTTTCAGTCCCCCACCCCATTGGTTCTTAGTCCTGATCTCCTTGGCCAACCAGTCCTAAATCCCAGTACCCTTCCCTGTCCCCTGACTCCCCATCTCTGCACCAGCTCCCAGGCTTCTCTACGCATCCCAACTCCCACGCCCAGTTCCCCTCTCCCCTGCCAACCTCCCATCCCATTTTCCACATATACACACCCCAACCTCCTTGTCCCAATCCCATCCCTTCGCTCCCCAACCAGGTTCACCTCTTGTCCTGTCTTCATTGAATCAGGCAGTTTCCTACTGCCTGCGCTGAGCAAGGAAATTGTAGTTCTGGACTACTGCAGGTCTTGCTGGATCTGGGGACCTGAACTGAGAGCTAGTGCGGGGAAAGTCTTCCTCAGACAGAGGGTGGCGTACGCCCAGTGTGGGCAGAAACTTTTGCTGATGAAATCTAAGAAGTCTCTACTGATTGTGTGCAATCCACAATTTCATAAAGGCTTATATTTCTTGGCCAAAATTGTTGGGTGAATTTTCATGATGATGGCAAAAGACACATACCTGGCACAAAGGCCCATCCTGCCCTGCCAAATTTCAAGTCCATCCTCCAAAAACAGGGGTACTATAGCTCTTCAAAGAAAACATCCCCATTATTTTTTAACATTCTCAGAAAGGGCTGAATAGTTTTGGATGAAATTTTCCAGTAAGTTTCCGCCAGTGGAAGAGACTTGGCATGAAAAATTTCAGCCCAAATGGTTAAAGTTTGGCAAAATTATAGGCAACTCAAAACAGGGTTTTATAATGGGAAGTGAAGTGTCAGGCAACATTAATAAGCAATGCTACTAGCTCCATATATACATATGTATGTGTAAGTATATATATATGTGCTATGGATACAAAGTTAAAGTGAATGCGTTAAAACAGCAGTTCTTAACCAGGGGTCCAAGGCCCCTGAGGGTTCACGAACCCTTTCAAGGGGGCCACAGAGCCCCGCAGCTGAAGCTCCGACCTCCAGTGCCTCCCATGGCCAGTGACAAGTGAAAGTCTGTCTGTGCACCTGGGAGATATATTGTGAGACTTAACAAAACGAGGATCAAATTTTCTGCTTGTGTAAATGGTCACAAGTGGAGTGATTTCAGTGGAGTTTTTTTTCCATTTACATCAACTGAGAATTTGACCCTAAACTGTAAAGCATTTTGAGATTCTCAGATTTTTCAACAAATAAATCAAATACTGCTTTGTTATACTAGTGCAAATCCACTGAAGTCAGTGGAATTGCTCCCCCTTTACCAGTGTAAATGAG
Source organism: Chelonoidis abingdonii (assembly GCF_003597395.2). Lineage (NCBI taxonomy): Eukaryota > Metazoa > Chordata > Testudines > Testudinidae > Chelonoidis > Chelonoidis abingdonii. The sequence goes on from NC_133769.1 coordinate 354,751,718, forward strand.
AACAGAATTTGCCTCTCTCTCTCTGTATTTTTGTGATGAAATCAGCTCCTGGGTTATAGCAGTGTAGTTACCACTTTAGTAAGATGTGGACCGAAGGTCAGTTTCAGGTTTCTTATTTTGGAATTTTACGCCTTGCATATTTAATTGACTTTTGTGTAAGATGACAGAAATGTTCCACGTACATTGCTGTACCTGACATAGAGGAGAACAATGACCTCTTTTAGCTCTGTTATGCAACGACACATATGACTTGCTACTTTCATTGCTGACAAAAAAATCTTGCAACAGGCAGTAGCAGATCTAGCCATCAAGGCACTGATGAGAAGACAAATCTCCTTACAAGCAAATGCTCCAGGGCGTAGTTAATAGCACAGTGGGTTGCAGGACATACAAATGTGATGAGCATCTAGACCTGAGCAGCTGCTATAAAGATATGCCTCCCTGACATCTAACCTCTCCATGGTGACTGTACCCCAGCATGTTGATGGCCGTTCCAAATTGGTCTTGAAACAAAGGAGTTACCTTTTTGAAGTTTGCCTTTTAAATTTTAAAAGACCTCAGTTGTATTTGCATGAATTCGTAAAGAAATATGTTCTCTGCATTTCCAAGCTCATGAATACTTGACCAGTATGAGAAGAGCTCTTAATCTTGTTATAATCTATTCAAGCAAAGATCTGTGAAAATAATGGTATGCAAGCTGTTCCCATGATACAAAGAACTGTAGTGTAGGTGGATGCTGTTTGCGCCTACATTAAAATGCATCAGCGTTTATGTATTCTAGGAGAGTTTAGAAGCAGTATGAGTGCAGTGTGTATTGAACTGAAGGCAAAGTATTTTGGACTTTATTAGCATTAACTACTAACTTCGGGAGCCCTTGAAAACTACTTCCCCTGGAAAAATTGGGAGCTGGCAACTATTTCCATGATGACTTGTAAACAAGATCAGAGTGCACTGTATAACTGACTTTTATATGCTCCTCTATGAAGTGATGCCAGATTCTCCTCTCGTCCTTGGTCCTTCGAGAGCCTTGCTAGGCAGGGACTGGAATGTGCTGGGAAAGCCTGCCAAAAGTGCTAATGTCAGGATGCAGAGTGAGGTAGATGGCTGGTCACTGGGGAACAGATGGGGATTGATTCAGAGAGACAGGCAGGAGTACAGATATGTATTTCTGCCAGAGCACATGCCATCGCATTGTGCAGCCCAAGCAGGGAGTGTTCTTTTCACAACTAGTTTTCCTCATCATAATTTTGTCACCTCCAACCAGACTGCAATGGAGTACACAAACCCCATGCTGGGCCCGAAGGAGTTAAAAGGCAATACTGGCCCAGGTAGGTCCATCTCTCTGGGCTTGCCAAGCATGTTCTGAATGAAGGAGCAGGTTAAAAGGAGCTCAGAAGCCCAGGCAAAGGGCGATGGACAGGCTGCAGGAAAGAAGAATCCTTCTCTGAAGCCAGGTCTATACTTCCTTAGGTATAACTGTGTTGCTCAGGGGTGTGAAAAATCCACATCCCTGAGTGATGTAGTTACACCGACCTAACCTAAGGTGACCAGACAGCAAGTGCAAAAAAATGGGATGGTGGATGAGGGTTAATAAGCACATATATATACACAAAGAGCCAAATATTAGGACTGTCCCTATAAAATTAGGACATCTGATCACCCTAACCTAACACTCCACCCCACCCATGTAGACAGCACTATGTCAACGGGAGAGCTTCTCCCACTGACATAGCTATTGCCTCTCGCGGAGGTGAAGTAACTAAGCTGATGGGAGACAGTGTGTAGGGAACACCTGCCCTGAGAAGCCAGACAGAAGGTTGTGCCTGAGAGTGGACCACAGGATGGGTAGGGCCACAGGCAGAGCCTTCTCCAACCACCACCCGCTTTGAGAACCAATAGGTCCTGCAAGGCCCTGCTCATTTGGACTCTTTAATTGCTTAATTTGTACCAGGGCTTGCCAGAGCATAACTCCGGCATCTCTGGAATTGCTGCATCAGTTATAAAAGTAAAAAAATTGCTTGAGCCCTGGCACCTCTTTCATTACAAATTAAGCATTGACTATAGGGGCCATGCCCCAAACTGAGGGAACCATTGGTGAAGCAAACTTGGATTGACTACAGGAAGAACCCTGCCATATTGCTTCCCACAGGGCTCTGGACTAGGGCCTAGTGGAGACGGAGGGCCCAGGTCCTCCATAAAGACTGACAGTCAGATGCTGGTGGAAAGCCAAAGATTCTCAGCTTAAGGTCAGGAACATATATATCTACCTCCCTAACAGAGGGCAGGGGGCTGGAAGTTGGGTACACTAAGCAGTAGGCCACCCTGCACTCTGAGCCGCCTAGCACGTCAGCTCTGGAGTATCTCTTCAGCTGGTGCAAATCAGCTTAGCTTCATTGACTACAGTGACTCCATTGTCTTTAATGGACCTATGATCATTTAAACTGCCTGAAGCTCTGACTCTTTAGACTATATAACCCCATTGTGTTTTACCTTCTTTCTAATCCTGCCTGTGATCAGGCATATTATTTGTTTCTGGTGCCCATGAGTGGCTCATGGTGTCACTGTGTGGAGTGGAATGATGCAAAAATAGACACATCCGGTTTGCTCCAAGCTGGGGCTCCAGCTAATGTGATTATTGATACAAGAAAAGGCGGAGTTAGGGCTTTTCAAACTAATAAGATTTTCATTAATAGCAAACAGTGCCCCTTCTTAGTCTGACCGGCCATAGTCCATCCAGAGCTCACCACTCAGATTAAGCCTGAAAAGAAGAGGACTAATCTGAACCAAGGAACGGCATGCCTAGCTTCTGCTGTTACATTAGGGATGTTTGAGGACCAGTCTTTCCTACCCCTAGGTTACAACCCAGTACACTCTCGGTGTGGTCCATTGCTGTATGTTTGATTTTATTTGTTTAAAATATTCTTGTCTAGCCAAGATGTGGCCTGTGATATATGTTAAAGAAAGAAAACTCTCCAAAATGTTAGGCTGCTTTAAATGGGTGCCTTTCTTTGCAGAATATGGACGGTATTTATCTTTCCACTAGAATTTTTCTTTCTCTCCCTGTACCCCCACCCGACTCCAACCTCTGCTCTTTGTTTCACATTGTCCTCTTATCAGAGCCTTAGAGTGGAACTTCCAACCCACAATGGCCCAGCTGGATGAAACATCTATCTGCCCATCCTTATGTAATGCCCAATAAAGGGTTAAGCTGCTCTCGGGAGTTGCTAGGTAACAATGACCTGCCTTCGTGGTATGTTCAGTGAATGACCGTGTTCCGATAATGTAATTCTGCTGTCTAATGTGTGCTAGCTGTGTGTTGTCACTCAGTATCCTGTTGAGGGGAGAAAAGACTCTGGTACCTCCCAAGGCTGCTTTGAGATGCTCCAGTTTGGGATGTCACAGGGTTTCCCTTGGTGACATTCCATTGCCCTTAAGTAATTTCTGGCTGCCAGAATAGCACTTGGGAAGCCACTTCAGCTAGGCATCATATTTTGCACACGCAAAAGATGTCCAAGTACACATGCACCTTCACTAAGTGTGCAGTTACAGCACTGGCACACACAGTTATTTTGCACAAAAAACTGAGTCATTGGGTGCACAATCCTACCCACTGATGCCTTAAACTTGGCCATTTATGTTCACAAATGCAGTAGTTATGTGTGTGTAACACATCATTTTTGGATAGGTCACTGGAAATGGAGATCAAACACAGGACTTCTGGATCTAAAGGCACAAACATCTACTGCCTAAACTAAAAAAAACTAAGCTGTATTATCTCAAAGTTAGTAGTGGAATCATCGACTTCTATGTGTGGCTCAGCCACTAGTGGGAGACAGAGCATCACACTGTGTATAGAGTCATGGGTCTCATCCCACTGCTGAGGACATAGCCAGAGGCATTGCATTACGTGTGCAAATGAGGGTGCACATTTTTGGCACATGGGCATCCTTTTTTTAAAGAACGCCCTCTTAGAAGAACTCCTGATAGTAAAGAAGAGAGAGCACAGATTTTGTTTAACCCATTGTAACAGGATGCAGGTGGGCCACTCTATCTTCAGCCACATCACAAACCAGCCCAGAGACCTCTGCTTTGATGCAGTCATCTGTGCTCTTTATTTATAGTACAAGTTCTCACCACCTTGTAGCTACAGATAGCATCAGGCTTACAGCCTCAGGGACCGCTAACTTCTGAGGCCAGCAGGGGACAGCACGGCCTCTAACTCCCCAGCTCCTCCCTTTCCTCTCTCCCTGGCTTCCTTCCTACCAGCTTTTATGTAGCTCCTGGCCAATGAAGCCAGCAGTTGTCACTTAGGCCTGGGCTTACTCAGCCAGCTACAATTCCCCTTTCTCGATTGCAGCTGGCGTGACAGAGGTCTGGCTTGGGGGTTCCCAGCCAGCACCCTGTCACACACATGTATTGACAGGGTGCTGTCACAACATCAAAACATCAAAGGGCCAGACAACAAAGTCAAGGTCCAAAACTTTAGAGGCAGAGTTTAAAAGCACCAAAGGGATTTGGGAGCATAAATGCCTCAGAGTCAATGGCCCTTGTGTTCCTAAACCCCTTATGCATTTTTAAAACTTTTTCCCCTTTAACATCAGTTAAAGGACCAGTTGACCAAGGCTAATGTTTGCAAAGCTAAGTACCTCAAGTTAGGCATCTAAATCCACATTTACACACTGAAGCAAGTGACTGCACTGGGAGAGACAGCTGCTCAGTGTGAAGGACATGGGGCTGACCTGTGATAATTTACGAACACTGCATGTGACAGGACTACTGGGATGGTTACTGCACAGCCGTACTGGGTTACTGGAATGTTTACGGAATGCACCTGTGGGTTAGTTTAATGGCAGGGCTTTGAGGAAATTAGGAGGAAGGCAATACAATGGCTCCAGATAAACAACCTAGTTGTAAACATGGTGGAGATGGTCTCTCAGCTAAAGTGTGGCTCAGTGGAGTGTTATCTTCTGGTTACAAGCGCGTGCACAAGGGGGGTAACCAGGGGCACAGGACCCCAATAATTGGTGGGGGACACAGAGCTCCTCCAGCTCCATGGCTGCAGCGGGGAGCACAAAACTCCTCCGGCACCGGGGCTGTGGTGGGGGGCACAGAGCTCCTCCAGCTCCATGGCTGCAGTGGGGGGCACAAAACTCCTCCGGCACCAGGGCTGTGGTGGGGGCACAGAGCTCCTCCAGCTCCAGGGCTGCAGCAGGGGGCACAGAGCTCCTCCGGTGCCAGGGCTGTGGCAGGGGGCACAGAGCTCTTCTGGCTCCAGGGCTGCAGTGGGTGGCATAGAGCTCCTTTGGCACAGGGGCTGTGGCAGGGGGCACAGAGCTCTTCCGGCTCCAGGGCTGCAGTGGGTGACACAGAGCTCCTCCGGCACCGGGGCTGTGGCGGGGGCACAGAGCTCTTCCGGTTCCAGGGCTGCAGCAGGGAGCACAGAGCTCCTCCGGCACCAGGGCTGCGGCGGGGGGCACAGAGCTCCTCTGGCTCCAGGGCTGCGGCACAGGGCACAGAGCTCCTCCGGTTCCAGGGCCGCAGCAGGGGGCACAGATCCTGTCCCTCCAAAAGCGGTCACATTCCTGCACAGTCCCCTGCCTGGTTAAAGCACCCAATGACAAACTGGGAGACCTGGGTTCAGGGCCTACCTTGTCCACCAGTTTACTGTGTGGCCTTAGCAAACTACCTCATCTCTCTGCACCTCAGTTTTTCCATCTGTAAAATGGGGAGAACAATGCTTCCCAATCTCACAGGGGTGTTGAGAGGGTTGTTTGATAAGTGTCTCTAAAGCTTTTTAGAGATTCACATATAGAGCATAGAAGTACAAAGCATCCATACTGGTATTATTTAGGGTCTAGAAAACAAATGACTAGTAAGCCTTGAATTATGTCCTGCAGCCAGGATAGTTCAGAAAGAAACTCCTTGGACCTTGGAAAACAATTAAAAATATATAGATTTACATTTCTAGAAGATTTTAAAAAGTCAATAACTTCCACCAGATCCTGACATCTTGGAGATTCTTATGGCCTGAATTAGTCCAAGTAACAATTTCTCTCTCCAGCTGATGCAATATATACATATTACTTATGTGTATTTTAAAGGTATGTCATGAGGGCCTACAGCATATGGATAGGGGCCTTCTTCAATGTCTGCATAAATCTAAATAGATAAAAAAGATATATACCGCATGTGCTTGGCAGTGTCTGCCTGTAGGCTGCTGCCCTCCTATGGCAAGTCACAATGGCATCCTGTTCATTCTCAGTCAGCATCTCTGGAAGGAGCACACTGCATTTCTGAGATGATGAGGCAAGGTTTGGCTGCGATACCTGCTGTTAAAATGATAGCCTCCAAAACGCAATGTGCTAGTTCACTATGTAAAGATAAAAACCATGGTTCCTTAGAAAATCAACACCCTGGGGCATGAATCATCTCTGTTCTGCGAGGGAGCATTTCTTTCATTCAAATGGACTGCGCACAGCTAAAAGAGCGATTGTCATTCTCAGGTTGTGTGCGCCATTGTTATTGTTGAACAGTAACTTCTCCGAGCTATACAGTTGGCTCCAGTGCTCCTCTCCCTAATGACAGAGCATTTTTTTCAAGAGCTTGTATCCTGGCAACATAGGATTGTTGACTTGGAAGCTCACTGTTTAAAATAAGGCTACACTCATTTCAGCAACTCTGCTGAATCCTGCATCCGTTGCCATGGTAGGACTGAGATGGGAAGCTAACCCTCAGGGCAAGTACTATGTGCTTGCTTCTATTATCAGCATTCTTCCAGTGTGTTCCTTTACTGCCTGCCATTCTGAAGTCTCTAGCAGTATTCCTCCACTCCTATCTCCCCAGAACTATCTTCATGATCTTCATGCCCGAGAGAGGCAAGCTGCAACTCCGATGCAAAGCAGGACCATGGTACTGAAAGTTAGCCTCGTAATTCTTCCATGATCATAATTCCTTCCTTCGCTGAATGGAGACCAGTGTTTCAGCAAGGCCAGATTGAGGTTAGCATGAAAAGTGCCCTTTGGAGTGACTGGGAATAAAGATTTTTCAGTTTTAAAAGGCCTTCCATCCCCTATCCCTGCAAAGACAGCAATGGCCAAGATTCTCAAACTTGACTAGTCATTTTGGATTGCTTGAATTTTTAGGTGCCCAACTTGAGACATCTTTACAGGGCCTGACGTTCAGGCCAGAGCTGAGCTCCAATTTTTGGAAAATCAGGCCCTTTTAAAATGTCTCAAGTTGGGCACCTAAAAATTCTAGCAATCCAAAATCGCGAATCACTTTTGAAAATTGTAACCTTCGTTGTTAGTCAATAGCTTATGCTGATATAGCACTTTTCATTCGGAAAGAGCTCACAGCCCTTCATGTCCCACGCTGTATACGTGCAGCACCATTCCGGTGTGGGAGGTGGTAATATGGCAACCAAGTGTTCCAGTCATTCAGGTGCCTATCCTAGGACCTGATCTTGAAACTCTTGTTCAGGCGAGTAAACTTTGCTCAACTGAATCATCTTATTGACTTCTCACATGGTTAAGAATTATTTATGTGAATAAGGGTGTCACAGGGTGGCTGGTCCCAGTAAATGAAGTCATCCAGCACCTTTGTGCTAGAACAGGTGCTCTCATTTGGCCAATTCAGAGGCAGGGACAGCACCTGGGGGCTACAAAAGATCAGTGAAAGAATGACCAGTGAAGAGAGGGAGGCTTGGTGAGTCAGTCAGGAAGGGCAGGTGAGAGCTGTCAGAGACCAGGGGGACTGGAGGAATCTTGGAAAGAGGCAGAAGGGATTCCTGGGGGAAGACTGGAGGCAAGAAAGCAACAAGAGGAATATGTTGGCTAGTATCCCCAAGCCAGAGACGGCTTAAGGGCTGAAGGCTAGGGAGCAGAGGATGACCTTACCAACTGAGATCTCCAGAGCTGGACCCAGAGAAACCATGAGAAGGCCAGGGGGAGTGAGGGATGCTCCCCTGACAAGGATGCTCCCAGAAGAGAGACTGTGGGGGTTCCTGCTGGGAAAAGTAGGATTGCACCCCAGAAGAAGGGTGGCTGTCCTGGGACAAGGACAGGAGAGGACTGGCAGGAGTCTGGGCATGGTCACAGGTGCTAGTGTGTGGTATATGGAGTATCAACAGGGGACACGTCTTGAGTTTTAATGACTGCACTGCGGTGAGAAATGAACTTCATGTTTGGGATTTTTGTTGTGGGCTATTTGAACTATTCTGTTTATAATAAATCAGCCTCAAAGAGGGGTACTATTAAGACAAAGCCTGAAGTGAAGTTATTGGGTCACCTGAGGGAGGAAACTGAAGAAGGGATGCCTGTCATGCTACAGCCTGCCACAGGAGGGTGCTCCAGGTGGGACTACTCTATAACAAAGGGTTGCAAGATCACGCCTGTAGTAAGTGCAGTGGGATAGGAACCAAATTTTCCAACTTGGATGGCTGAAGTTAGTCACCTACATCAACAGAAACACTCTGAAAAAAAAGTGGCATGGTTTTCAAAGATGCTGACACCTGCAATTTCAAACCGAAACCAGTGGAACTAAGCTGGAAGCACTTGTGGCCCCTGAAAAAAAGGTTGGAACAGTTCAGGGCAACTGCACCTATATTCCCCCTCTGTGGTCACTTGAGGGCACCCAACCTAGGTTTCTGGTTCTTCAGCTATCACCTCTCTTGGGCAGAGATCCACATCTCTCTCCCTCCTGATCAGGGGGTTTTCCAGGCTGCACAATTCCCTGTCTATACTGTGATATCCCCAGCAAGCCAGACGGCCTAAACAGGCCAACATTTGCACTTTCCTTTCTCTCCAGAGACTCTGAACAGCATAACTGCCAGCAGTTACAAGTTAGCACACAGCTCGTTCTACGCAAGCACATTTATTCTTAAGGAAAACGCATTACAGAGAATGCATATTAAAAACAATAAAAGAACCTACACAGTCTAAAAAACAGAGATCCCCCCAACTCCAGCCCCGGGCTCTGGTAGGTGTCAGTCCTTCAAGCCCCACAACTGGCTTTTCCCTGTGGTTACAAGTTCACAACTGTCTTGGATTCAGAACCAGAACAATCATCCAGAGCTCAGTCTGTTCTTTATACAGCTTGGGCCTTTAAACTGACATCTTGACAATGACCCAAACCCCGGGGCGTAGCTTCTAAAGGGCTAAGGTTTGCATAACCAGAGGTGGGGAATTTGCATTCACTTTCCCCTAGATATTCCCCAGGAAAACTACTTAGTATATTTTGTTCCAAAAATCCACGCTTGTCTGGCACATTGTTCACTATAGTCATTTGAACTCCCATGTCTCACATCTCACAACCCTCTCCAGAAGTTACATGCAATTGCAGCCCACAATAATACATAAACCATTCATTTAATACAATGGACCTCAAAGATACTTCAACTTAATTCCGTAAAGTCTCCCTGGGATATTGCAGGAATTTGCCATGTTTGCCACACAGTTCACTTTTATTTAGGAGCGTACGTGTAGCTTTGGGTGCTTGTCTTTAAGTCTCAAAGTTAGAAAGCGTTGCCCTGTGTCATTTATCTGTCTGAGGAGCTCACAGCACAGCTGGGGCCGTAACAATAAACCACCTGCTCATCAAGGCTCCTGGCCTGGATTATGCAGCAATTTTAGGGAAATGACTGGCTTTGGACAAAGCAACTAGATCTGCTAATGCTAACTGCTGATCTCTTTATCTGTACCTGGGATACAGCATGGTTACCACTGTAGCCACGGAAAAGGATTGATTTTTAGCCCTCCTTAGAGTGCAAAGCTTTCAGTTGCTATAAAGACCTTTAATGAGGGAGAAGTAATGAGGGATCTGTGCTGAAGGGAACAATGTGCTGGGCTGTTCAAAGTGAGAGGGAACTGTTCTAATCTGTATTTGTTGACTCGGTGGGTGCAGAAGTGAAGGAGGTTTGGTTAGCACCTGATGTCTATTGTACAAGTCTGTCAGGCAGCCCGCTCAGAGATGACAGTGGCATTCTGAGCCGGATCTGTAGAGTCAAAAGCTGGCTTTCCCTTTTATCATCTCTCTATGAGGCTATCTAAATTGTCAGGCGCCTACAGAAATGAGTCTCCACGGTATTCAGACTGACACCGGTGACTGCATCTCACTCTTGTCAGATGACAAGACATCAGATACAAACAGGCTGCTCTATCTGTAGGCAAGCCAGGCACCTAGATGGCAGATTTCCAGACAGATTTGGCCTCACCATCCCTCCGTCATGGTTGCAATGTCACTTGTTCAGATTTGCTCTTGCTACACCATTCCCCCACCCCCATTGTGATGAAAGGGTGGCTGGACCAAATTTGAGTGGTGTGAGGGACAGCGTGGCAGATTGTGTTGAGCAGCCTCTGCATACAAAGCAGGGTCAAATCCGTAAAACGTAGAGTTTAGTATGGGAACACCTAGAGGCTCCATTGTGCTAGGCACAGTACAGATACAGAGTAAGAGAACAGTTCTTCCCCAAAGAGCTTACAGTCTAAACAGAGAGACAGACAAAAAGTGGGAGAAAAGAAGCATAGATCATTTTTTAGATGGGAAGCTGGGGCACATAGATGATTTGGCTAAGGTCACATAAGGGGTCTGTGGCAAATTGGGGAATTGAACCCAGATCTCCTGAGGTGCAGTCCAATGCCTTCAACACAAGATCATAAGCCACAAAATTCAAATCCAGATCCAAGTTCTGAACGCTCCAAAATTCAGGCGCAGTAGGACTCAGGGTTTTGGTTTCATCCATTATAAAGATTGGAGCCAGATCTGGGTTTGCTTATCAAACATCCCCGAAGTTCGGGGATGTTTCAATACAGGATTTGGATTTGAGATCATCGCTAGTAAAATTAGAACCCTGCCTTTTTCCCAAAGTCTGTCTGTAAGTACATATGAGGCTGAAACATTGATTAATATTCAGCCCTGATGTAGGTGGGTATAATTCCACTGACATCAAAGGAGTTTTATCGTCCATTTGCTGAAGAGCTGAATTTGACCTGTTAGCTCAGGGGTAGGCAACCTTTGGCATGCGTGCTGAAAGTGGCACACAAAGTGATTTTCAGAGGCACTCACACTGCCTGGGTCCTGGTGGCTATGCATTTTAATTTAATTTTAAATGAAGCTTCTTAAACATTTTAAAAACCTTATTTACTTTACATACAACAATATGTTATATGTAGTTTAGTTATATATTCTAGACTTATAAAAAGAGACCTTCTAAAAACGTTAAAATGTATTACTGGCACCCGCGAAACCTGAAATGAGAGTGAATAAATGAAGACTCAGCACGTTGCTTCTGAAAGGTCAGCACATCACTTCTGAAAGGATGCCGACCCCTGTGTTAGCTCTCTTCTATTTGCTGTGCATCTCAGTGAGTCCAAACAGGCACACTGGTGCTCCTAGCCAGATTGTTCCACCACCATTCTCATGAGCTTCCACAGGGTATGTCATGGTTGCACACATGGTCAGGAGAGATCCAAATCCAGTTCAAAGGCTGCATGGCAGTGCTGGATACTACAATGCAGCAGCAAACTGATACCCAGAATGTTTTCCAGTTCAAGGCTCTTTCGTAGCAATGCTGATATCTGAGCTCATGGAACAAACTCACTGAGATGGGTGAATGTGTGAATATTATTTTCCATGTGTTTAATACCAAGCCAGGACCATATGAGGCTTTCCTCACTTTTAGCCTCTATTTCTTTTATTCTGTTTGGGATTTTAATTGATATTGTTTATACTGATTTCTTAACCATTGTTCCCTGATGATATTTTACACAGACTGTAAAGTCACATAGCACTGGCATAAATCAGGAGTAACTCCACTGACTTAAATGCAGTTATTCCAGATTTATTCTATTGTAACTCAGAGCAAAATCCAGCTGCTTGAGTATATGAAAACCTTAGCCAAGCTAAAAGAGACTCTTTATTGGGTCAGAAGCAGACAACATTTAGACAACCATCATGCCTTCTAAGTGATCAGGGAAGAGACTAACTCCAGGAATGGAGAGCATATGAGCAGAAAACGTGTAAGCATGTTCTTAAATCCTTCTAATATTCATTGTTGCTGTAACTTAATGTGCAAAAATGGTGTGGCTTGCACTGATTGGTGGAGACAGAGAGAGTTATGTGCGTTCATTAAAGGGGCAAAGATTTCATCTCCTCACACCACAGTTTGCATGACTGAAAGCTGAGAAACAGCTACCGATTTCATGCAAAGTAGGAGAGCAGCAATGTGTGTCTGGTTTCCTGGCAGGAACAGGAGTGATGCTATAGCAGGGACTATTGGCAATTAAACTGTCAATACGGAGAAACTGAAGGAGTTAATGAAATGATATTTGCTTGAAGTGAAATAATTCACCCCCTAGATGTCTCTATCTGCTGTACAGCGTTCCAGGCACAGTGTGGCGACTGATGGTAAACAAAGCTAGATCACACTGAACTGGAGCAGTGTGGAAGCCTGTTCCTTAAGTGTTTGTGTACAGTTATCTTGTTCAGGGCCAGCTCTAGACATTTCGCCGCCCCAAGCACGGGCACGCCACCGGGGGCACTCTGCCGCTCGCCGGTCCCGCAGCTCCGGTGGACCTCCCGCAGGCGTGCCTGCGGGTGCTTCACCGGAGCCGCGGGACCAGCGGACCCTCCACAGGGGCGCTTCCGGGAGGTCCGGCAGAGCCACCTGCCGCCTTCCCGGCAACCGGCAGAGCGCCCCCCGCGGCATGCTGCCCCAAGCACGCTTGGCGTGCTGGGGCCTGGAGCCAGCCCTGATCTTGTTTAAGATGATCTGTAATTCCATACATCACAGCAATTCGTAAATAAGAGATAAGCTTCTCACCTGATCTGTAGGAAGACCTCTCTACATTTGATTCCCTCTCTGCAAAGCCATCCCCATAAGTATCTAGGTAGGTGCCAAGTACTGAGCTCTGTTTGACTCTATTTAAAATTCTTACCGGCTCCAGAAGTCGGTGTCTGGGAGACCATGTAAAGATTTACAAGGGAGGTAGCACCATAACTAAACAATTACATGTGTGCAAGTGGCTGTGCATCTACCAGCGTGTGAGCGCATTAGTGTGGGTATTGCCCCTTTGCACAAGTGTGTGCATACGAGTGAATGAGTGGGAAAATGTGTGGGTGTGGGCATGCAAGGGGGTGTGCATACCAGTGGAGGTAGGGGGGAATCTGTGCATGCGGGGTCCGCGTTGAGTGTGCATGCGTGATGCGAGTGAATGAGCGTGAAAACCTGTGGTTGGGCGTGCACGCAAGGGAGGGGGTGATTACGAGTAGAAGTGTGCGCGCGTGTGGCCACACGAGGGCGCCGCGGGCTGCAGCTCCCAGCGAGCAAGGCGGCACCACGAGACTACAATTCCCAGAGCGCACCGGGGCACCCGCCGGAAGAGCTGGGCTGTCGCCGCCGGCGGGAGACTGGCCCTGGCCCTGGCCCTGGCCCTGTTGCGCGCGCGCCCCGCGAGAAGGAGGAGGTGGATGAGGGGCAGCGGGCTGGGCCGGAGGCTTCTGGCCTCGGGGGGCGGCTCGCGGCCGGGCGCGGCCTGGGGCGCTGCGCTGCTGGGCCCAAGGAGAGGTGAGATGCGCCTCTGCCCGCCCCCGCGGTAGGGACCCCCCCATTATCTACCCCACCGAGGGGGGTTGGAGTCGCCCCCACTCTGGGCGGTGTGCGGCCTGGGGGGAAGGGGGTTCAGTACTCACCTGGGTGAGCTCATAGCCCTCCCCCCCCCCGGTGTCATTGTTTATCTCCGTGCCAAGGGGCTCCCCCACCGCGGACCAGGGCCCCAGCAGGGTGCTAGGCGCTGTACCAAAGAACAAAAACCCCAGCCCCTCCCCCAGAGAGCTTGGGATCCAAATCTAAGGTAAGAGACAGTAGGAGATTGGGGGCGAGGGGGGTGCACAGCGAGGCCTTCACACTGCCACTTTACAACGCTGAAACGTTCTCGCTCGGGTGTGAAAAAACACCGGCCTGAGCGATGCCCGTTTCAGCGCTGTGAAGTGGCAGTGTAGACAGTACACCAGGTAGCTACTCCCCTCGTGGGGGTGGGTGTTTTACAACGCTGGGAGAGCTCTCTGGTGCTGTGGCTACACAGCGTCGTTAAAGAGTTTTAAAATTGGTAGTGAAGACACACTCTGAGATAATCCTGGTCAGCACGATTGGCAGCAGTCACTGCCCACCCTGTGTCAAACTGCAGTCTAGGTGGTTGGTGTATTTTGGTGGCATCACAGCAAAGAAGGGATTTGAAGGAGGACAGTGAGGTGGATTTGCAGATTTTTATGGGACTTTCCTTGTAAACATGAGGGGTAGTGAGTGAGAAAGCAGGAAAGTGCTCATTTGAAAATATAAGTGGTTGACCGAGAAGACTGGGCTTACTGGCGGACAGAGGTGGGAGTCGAGAGGTCAGTAGTGTATGAGAATTGATAAGTGGCATGTGGGGTGATGTGCAAACATGTTGGAGGACAGGGTTAGAATTCAAAATTACTTTGACAAACTCGGGAATTGTTCTGAATTCAACAAGATGAAGTTCCATAAAGATGAATGCAAAGTACTACACTTAGGAAGGAGAAATCAACTACAGAATGGAATATAACTGGCTAATTGATAGTACCGCTAAAAAGGATCTGCAAGTTGTAGTGAAAATCACAAACTGAATGTGCACCAACAATGTGATGTAGTTACAAAAAAGGTCAGTATTCTGGGCCATATTAACAGGAGTGTTGTAGGTAAGGTCTCAGCTGGAGTACTCTGTCCAGTTTCGTATGCCACAGTTTAAGAAAAATGTGGACAAAATAGAGAGTCCAGAAGAGAGCTATAGAAATGATGAAAGATTTAGAAACCAGACCTTTGAGGAAAGACTAAGATGAGCGTGTTTAGTCTTGACAAAGGAAGACAAACAGTAACAGATTTCAAATATGTTAGAGACTGTTATAAAGAAGATGATGATCAATTATCCTCTATGTCCACAAGAAGTAATGAGCTTGATCTGCAGCAAGAGAGATTCAGGTTAGATGTTAGGAAAAAAAAAAAAACTTTTCAAGTATAAGAATAATTAAGCTCTGGAATAGGCTTCTAAAGGAGGTTACAGAATTCCCCTGACAGGCCTTTAAAGTGAAAGTAAATAGCTTACATTTGAATTGATAGAAAAGAGGGAGCTACTGGAGGGAGGCAAAGAGAGAGAGGGGTGAAGAACTCAGTGTGATGAGCTAAGGAAATGATCTTCATAGGAACATTTTGAATGGCTGTAAGCAGGGCAAGAATGTCAAGGCCAGCAAAGAGGATGTTGCAGTAATGGTGATGTGAACTGAGAGCCTGGATGAGGTTTTTAGCTGTGTGGGTGGATTGGAAAGGCTGTATCTTGGAGCTGTTGTGCAGAAAGAATTAGCAAGATTTAGCTGGAGCCAGGATGCGAGGAGATAGAGTGGGGGCTTGTGCTGGGGTCCTGTGGCGAAAATAGTATGCGATCACACAATCTTTATTTATCATAATGCACACAGGCAACCTTAATTCTGACATTTCCAAACTTTTGAGTGCTTGACTTTGCAACCTTAACATTCTCTTAATAGTTTGGGGTGTTGTTGTTTTTTATTTTCATGTAATATAGTATGTTCGGTCCTGGTCAAGAAAAAAAGCACTGCAAGATCAGAGGGGACTGAGTGAGATAGGCCTGTATAATTAATAGGCTGACCCCCATCCCTGTGCTGCCTGGGGCTGGGGCTGCTGCCCACAGCTGATGCTGATCTTCCCCTCCCTGAGCTCCATGCCTCCCATGTCTGAGGCTGATCGCCCCGCCCTGCCCCAGCTCTGCGCTGCCCAGGGGTTAGCTCTGAAGCCAGCAAATTTCTCCACTTTCCCGCTGGCAGGCAGTGCTGCCTTCAGCTGATGCCCAGGTAGCAGCCTCCACTCTCTGCTCTGCCTTGCAGCTGGTACAAATGGTGAAGTTTTGGCAAAGAAGTGGGGCCAGCCAGGACAGAGCTGAAAAAGGGGACTGTCCTGGCCAAAATGGGATGTATCGGCACCCTAGCCAGCCCAGGCCCTATTGTTCCTAGTCGCCCCCTCACTCCCAGGACCAATCCTGTGTGTTGTGCCCCATTGCCCCTAGCCGGCTGCCCGCTGTGGGGGTACCCCATAGAGAACATGGGCCTGGCGAGCTCAGCCTCCCTGCACAAGCCTCTCTTCCCCTGCAGTATGATGAGTGTCTGAGGTAAAATCCACCCTCCCTTGCAAACAAGGGCTCACTTAGCTGAAGGGAGCCCACCTAGCTCAGTAAAAGGAGGGGAGCCAGGCGAGACCAGTACCAGAAGCCACCCTTCCAGAAGCAGCAGCAAGACACCTTCCTCCTGCGCAAGTTATTGCTTGCTCCTACCTATTGTCACCCCCTGTCCTCCCAGGCTCTTCTCCTGTCATATCTTACTTCCCACCTCCCCCGTCCTCCCCCAACACTGAATGCCTGTTTGTCTGAGGCCAGGTCTACACTGCGACTTTAAATCGGTTTAATGGCCGATATACCGATTTAACGCTGTATCCGTTCACACGACGTCGTCATTAATATCGAGTTAAACGGCTCCTTAAATCGATTTCGGAACTCCTCCCAAACGAGAGGAGTAGCGCTAAATTCGATAGTGATAACTCGGATTAGGGTTCATGTGGACGGAAATCGACGTTATTGGCCTCCGGGCGGCATCCCAGAGTGCAGCACTGACCGCTCTGGACAGCAATCTGAACTCGGATGCAGCGGGCAGGTAAACAGGAAAAGCCCCGCGAACTTTTGAATTACATTTCCTGCTTGTCCAGCGTGGAGCTCTGATCAGCACGGCTGGCGATGCAGTCTGAAATCGAAAAAGAGCTCCAGCATAGACCGTACGGGAGATACTAGGTCTGATCGCTGTATGGGGAGACAAATCTGTTGTATCCAGCTCCGTTACAGAACACGAAATGCCAAAGCGTTTGAATAAAAAACTGCAGGATACACAGCGCTGCGTGACAAGCGTAACGGGAAGCCAGAGACTCAAATGGACGCTCATGAAGGGAGGGAGGGGGTACTGAGGACTCCAGCTATCCCACAGTCCACAGCAGTCTCTGAAAATTATTTGCATTCTTGGCTGAGCTCCCAATGTCTGTAGGTTCAAACACAGTGTCTGGCGTGGGTCAGGGAACAGCTCCTCAGTTTATTTCCCCCCACCCCCACGTGAAAAAAAAAAGGGAAAGATTGCTGTGCTATGGCGTTTGCTCAATGCACTCCGCGAAAAAGGCGCCAAAGGGTTGTCTGCTGCCTTCACAAAGGGAGGGGTGAGGCTGTACCCAGCACCACCCGGGGCAGTGTTTTCTGCCCCATCAGGCACTGTGCTCTCAACACGGAAGTGGGAACTATGGGATAGCTGAGGAACAGCTACCCACAGTGCACCGCTCCTGAAATCGATGGTAGCTTTGGACCATGGACGCAAACAATCGATTTCGGGATCCCACTGTGGACGCGCTAAACCGATTTTATTAGATCTGTTTTGTAATATCGGTTTAAGCTAATTCAAAATAATCGTGCAGTGTAGACGTACCCTGAGTGACTGGCTGAACAAGGAGGCGGACTGAGTGGACTTGTAGGCTCTAAAGTTTTACATTGTTTTATTGTTAAATGCAGTTATTCTTTTTTAGATACTTCTACATTTGTAAGTTTAACTTTCATGATAAAGAGATTGCACTACAGTACTTCAATGAGATGAATTGAAATGTTTTTTACAGTGCAAATGTTTGTAATAAAATAAAGTGAACACTGTACACTATGTATTCTATTGTAATTGAAATCAATATATCTGAAAATATAGAAAACATCCAAAATATTTAAATAAATGGTATTCTGTTATTGTTTAACAGCGTGATTAATCGAGATAATTTTTTAAATTGCTTGATAGCCCTAGTTAGAAATGAATGCTTTATAGCATTGGAAAGTTGGGAATTATTAAACTTGTATACAGCCACATATGCAATTTACATGCATTTCTTAAATAGAACAATACCTTTTCTCTATCCCAATCATCTTAAATTTAATATAGACTTTGTATAGATTAGGAAATGAGGTCAGGATTAATTAACCAAAACTCGTTCCCTAGTGTAGATGCAGATTAACATTGACTTTGATTTAGCTGGAGGAGGTTGACCCTATGTCAAATGGTGATCTGACCTCTATTTCTTTTCCTAATCAAAGCCATGACAAGACTGGGACAACAGTTTGGTGAAGGGAGAGAGTTAGTGGTAGGTAGGAAGGAAGGATTTGTACAAGAAATGGGTTTTCAGCAGGGATTTAGATGTGAAAGGCAGGTTTTGCTGGATAGCAATTAGGAGACTATGTGAAACAGGTTGCAGAACGAGATGCACAGAGGAGTGAAAAAACTTGTAGGAAACTAGAGGTGCAGGCATGGGTAAATCACAAGAACTATTAAAACTTCAAATCCCAGTTCTTTATATCCTCTGGGATATCATCTTTCACACAATAAAATCAATAGTTTTTAACTCAACAAATCTGTGATATATTAGGTGTTAAAATCATGTGTCAAAGTCTGTTGCCTAATTGGTTAGTTGGTAAACCAGTAAATTCTTCCGAAGCACTGGCACTACATAATCACTGGTGATTTATTGACATATCACCCCTGTTTTGTGTGTCACTAGAAGATGCAATCCCTTTGCCAGTAGGGTGCTGGGGAAGAAGTTGGTGTGAAGAATGCAGCTGGTGGTTGTGTAGTGTTCTGGCAGAGGGCCCTCAGAACGATGCTGGTTGTACAACCCCTTTCTTGTTGGCTACATTAGAACAGTTACGCTTTTAAAAGTAGAAACATAATTTAAATACCTTCCTTTTAATAGTTAATACGTTACTGATAATCATCAAGTTATTCAGTCACAGTATTTTGAGCTTTGGTATACCTAGAGTCTTGGCTGTAGCACAAGTCTCTACCTTGGATACCTGAATTTGGGATTGTTTGGGTCCTAGTGTTGGAGCAAATATTTGTAGAGACAATGAGAACAATGATTAGATTTAGAACATTTAGGGGCAGGAGAAAATGCTGGTTAGACTACTTCCCTCTGCTTTATAATCAAGCTATTGAAGGAGGACCAACGCTCTTTGTTGTACACACATTAGTGCGCTGGGTCCTCCTTTCCACAAGGAAAGATTATGCAGCAAAAACTCTTTAATGATGTTGATTCCAGGATAAAATTAACAAGGAAACGAATGAGTAAACAGCTTCTTAATGGCTTCCTGCCATTTTCAGGTTTTGCTGTCACAGCCCCTGTGAAGTCGTACGACGTGAGAAGAGTTGAAATAACCCCACTGGAACAGAGA
Source organism: Chelonoidis abingdonii (assembly GCF_003597395.2). NCBI lineage: Eukaryota > Metazoa > Chordata > Testudines > Testudinidae > Chelonoidis > Chelonoidis abingdonii. The sequence continues at coordinate 354,771,031 of NC_133769.1, forward strand.
AAGTTAACCTTTGATACCCATGCATTGGTACGAGAGCTGGAAGTTCATGGTGAGCAATACCTATTAAGTAACTCAAGTGAAATCATACTGCTACTTTCCCAAAAGTATTAAGGGGTTCCTGTTTGTCACGCTTGTCTGTTTGTAGCTGCTACAGTGTAAATGGAAGCATCCCATGTAGATTGTTGTCTATATGGTCATAAAAATAAGCTCAGTAAGGTAACATTTACTTACCTTGTAGGTTTGTGGGAGCTTATATATAGTGCCTTCCATCAGAGAAACTTAATACAGTCTGTAACTGTAAAGTATCACTAAAATATAAAGAATAACTGTTAAAGTCATGTTAAAATATAGATTCCTTCTACCAGTTGCTAATAAACCATTAATTTATTAAAATGGAAACTTTTAAAAAATCTCATTGACTTTTCCCCCACTTGCTTTTGGTTTACGTTTTTTCATTTCACTCAGCTTGAACAACATAGAAACACAGTTGTTGTTGTTTGTTTTTGTTTTTTTTTAAAAACAATCCATTTCTAATACACTAGTATGATAGTGCAGTGTTGGGGATTCAGACACTTCAGAGAAATGCTTAAATCCAAGTGATACAACATTTGTATTGGAATTTAAAAAAAAGAAAATGTCATAGAAACACTTTGATTTTAGGTTTTGTTAAATTTTGCTTACGTCATGTAAGGCCCCAAATTTAGGTTAGGTAAAAACAATGTTACTTTAAAAGGTTTGATTTAAAATGACAAAGGTGGGAGACTGAATATATTGTAGCACCTGCCCTGTTACACATTGGTATCATATCTCGTATAGCCCTCCTCTGAGCTCAAAAGTGATTCATCTTGCATATCACCTGTGCTGCATTGCTTGGGTGCAGTCTTCTAAGATTTAGCTGAACACTTAACATGAGAAAGAAAATGTGAAGTTCATTTGTCTCATCTTTGATATGGTTTTGTCTTACATAAAAAAAACCCAGATATTATAGTGATCAAGCTGTAAACATAGAGGTCATCGGCATTAGAGGAGGGAAGAGACCTATTGAGTCCAGCCTCCTTCCAGTGTAAAGTATTTACAGTACAAATAGATTTCATGACATTTCTCAGAACTTCCATGCAGCTTGGTTGTGGATTGGGCTGGTAATTATAAAAATTAGCTAGTTTTTTAAAAAATTGAGACTCTGGGGAAGCTAAAGCTTTAGAACCATACCAGACTACACAAAAAGTATTACCACTGGTAAGTAGAAGTCCTAACGGCCCAATTTTGATCTGGTGTAAACAGGTGCAATGTTCTTGAAGTCAGCAGTCTTTCTAATGCATATGCCCAGTCTGAATTTGCCCCCAAAGGATGTGGACCAATTTCAATTATATAGCATTCCCTTATTAATTTCATTCTCCCCCGTCCTCCCCCCCCAGGATGCACACTCTGTAGCAAAGGATAAACTTGTTTTTTTAAATAGTATTTGTGAGAAAATACTATATATTAGAAAAAATTAAAGAGCCCATGGAAGTTGAACAGGTTGCAGATTATGTTCCTATTGCATGTGGCACCTGTGGAAAGGTCATTGGTTTTTGTATGTTCAAAATATAATGGATGTGCTTCAGATTCAAAGCTGCAAAAGTTCAGAATTTTGAAAAGTTAGTGATCTTAAACGTTTTGGTAGTTTGGTGGTTGAATCCATGTCACTGGCAGTGTGACCTGTAACTTACCTTTGCACTTGCATACTGAGCTTTATGCTTATTGTGTAGCTTTTGCTTGCCTGTCCATACGATTTTTCATTTCATCTTAACCTGTCATTCAACTGTCTTCCAGGTTTTGGTAAAGAACAAGCAGAGACCATTGTATCAGCGTTAACAACTTTGTCAAATGTTAGCCTAGACACAGTCTATAAGGATATGGTGACGCAAGCTCAGCAGGTAACAAATCAATGATTTGTTGTATCCTTGTCATTTTATCTGTCTGTGAAGCATCATAAACACAAATGGTGCTTTATAAAATATAGTAGTTTATACATTTTAGTGATACTACTGGTATAGTGGATACTTTACTGAGGCAGATTGTCCTAAAATCCTAGCTGAGCTTAAATTAGAGAGGGATAAGTGATATCTTGCATTTACTATAGCACCTTTCATCCCATAGGAACCAAAAGTTCTTCCTTTCCAAAAGTAAGAATGATCTACAAATGCTATGCAGGGATCGCTTCATCTGCTACTGAAAGGCAGCCTGTGGGGTGAGACAGCAACTGTTTAACAACACACAGCAACACCGCACCACAGTTTAGGACAGGAAGTGAATTTCAAGGAAGATTATCCTGATTGTTAATCATGATATGGATGCTTTAGGTAGGGGGAAGTAGCCTGTGTCGTTTATTTAACAGCAGCATAGATTTACAGCATTGGTCTTGATTGGTTTCTTGTTGCTAAATTAAAAACAACCAAAACTGGTTTATGATGATCTTGACTCTTTCTGCATATTTGGTTCATGGAACTGGTCTGTTACACAGTTCAAATATACACTGATGCTTCATGCAAAGAATCATATTGATTGTCTTCTTCCACTTGTAGGTTCAAGCTAGTTCTTATAAAATTGTGTGATTGTAGTTAGCCAGTAAAATAATTTGGTGTGTCTGGGTGTACAGGGGAGGATAATTCAATTTCACACATTTGTCATGATGAAATTAAAGGATCTAAGAATTTTACTTTCTTTGCGCAGTAGACAATTGGGCCAGTGTAACTAGTCTCTGATGCAATATAATAGTTTAATTAATCAAGACGACACTAGGCTGAGAATTATGTACCACTTACGTTCAGTGAGAATATGCAGTTAAGCACAAATTACTTCTCCATTATTAAGCCATGGAGTTTTATTGCCAACAGATTTTTTCCCTTAGTTATATTTTTAATTTTTGAGAACTTTTACCATGATAACTAAATTATGGCAGTAGAGGAGAACCCAGGAACATATGTTTTTCCTGTTTTTTTTTTATTTTTTTTTATCTTTTCGTTTAATGTGGAAACCCTACTGGCTTTGAGACCCTGCTGTGTCTAAAGAAGCATAAATGTCCATTGCCTAACACCTAGATCTCAAATGTAGCTTCCTTGTAATAATGTGGTGTAGCTTAGTGAATGTTCTATTCAGCCTCAGAATTTAAATTTTTTTTAACTTGGCATGTGGAGATAATAGATCCAAACATAAGCACAGCCAAAGTACTGTAAGGAATTGTAAGAAACTAACACTGTGTGTATATTCAACACAGTAGGGATCAGACATGATTTTTCCATTGGCTTCAATAGGAGTGGGCTTAGGCTAAACTGTAGGTGCAGTAGAACCTCAGAGTTACGAACAGCTTGGGAATGGAGGTTGTTCATACCTCTGAAATGTTTGGGACTCTGAACAAAACGTTATGGTTGTTCTTTCACAAGTTTACAACAGAACATTGACTTAATACAGCTTTGAAATGTACTATGCAGAAGAAAAATGCTGCTTTCCCTTTATTTTTTTTTAGTAGTTTACATGTAACACGGTACAGTGTATTTGCTCTTTCTTTATTATCATTTTTGTGTGTGTCTCTCTCTCTCTCGCTGCTGCTGCTGCTGCTGTCTGATTGTGCACTTCCAGTTCCAAATGAGGTGTATGGTTGACTGGTCAGTTCGTAACTCTGGTGTTCATAACTCTGAAGTTCCAGTGTAATTTTGAATTGGAACTGAGGAGTACTAGCTCCCTTGAATCCAGAACTGGGGCTGGGCATTTTCCTTTTCACTAAGCCCAATAGCCTCAAAAGCAGGCTCCCGCATAATTCCATGTCACTAACATTTAAAGGAACAGTGTGATAAAACTGTCTAGGACAGGGGTCAGCAACCTATGGCACGCGAGCCAATTTTTAATGGCACGCGGCTGCCTGCTGGGACTCTGCGTGCCATTAAAAATCCTGCCAACGCAGCAAGCCGCAGGGTCCGCGGTCCTGGGCTAGAGCGTCCGGCCGAGCGCTGCAAGCCGCCGGCCCCTCCCCCGCCTTCCCCCAGAGCCCTGCCGCCACGCATGCAGTGCTCTGGGGACTGCGGCTGCGCGCTCCAATAGGGCAGCGTTTGGCTCCATGGAAAGGTAAAGACGCTCCCTGCTCATCCGGAGCCCTGCTGTTGCGCGCACATCCCTCTGAGGGGCGGGGCAGGGCAGGGCGGGG